>NC_057799.1:264913528-264917082 GCF_018294505.1 Triticum aestivum | reverse complement strand
GGGGTGGGGCCGGGCTGGGAGAGAGAGAGAGGGGGGTGGGGCCGGGCTGGGAGAGAGGGGAGGAGATTTTTTGTGTGAAAAAAAGAGGGGAGTAGATAGTCCCACTTCTTTGCCATCAGCCAACGGATGGCAAAGGCCCACATCTTGGCCATCAGCCAACAGATGGCAAAGCCTCACCTCTTTACCATCAGCCAGCTGATGGCAAAGAACCTTTGCCGTCGGCTGGCAGATGGCAAAGAGGTGGGGCTAGTGGGCCGTTACAGCTCCGTCATCCACTGGGCCCCACCCACTTCTTTGCCATCTGCTGGCAGATGGCAACCAGGTTCTTTGCCATCTGTCAGTTCTTTGCCGTCTGTTTTTTGTAAGCAGATGGCAAAGACGTTCTTTGTCATCCGCTGGCAGACGACAAAGAAATGACTGTTGGCAAATTCTCTGTTTGTAGTAGTGACTATCTATCTACTACCTGGTAAATCTCTAGTGTCTACTATGAGTTTCATGTTGGGTGGGAAACAAATAGTAAAGAAGCCATTATCTGTATTTTTTTAACTGAAGCCATTATCTGTCTGCTATCATGGTTTTGGGTCTATCCACAGATTGCTACCATCGCTCTGGATTTGTGCATGCACTCCTTACATAATCTCACTATGTTTTATTCCTATGCATGTCAGTTATTGTACACAATGGAACTGAACATGTAGAGCAAAACAGACGAGCCTTGCATGGCAATAAAATTTCATCCAGACGTCGCTCCATGGTGGGTGCAAAGGCTGCCCCCCCCTCCACCCATTTTGGATTGTAATCAAGAGGAAGGTAAATGTTCTGAGGGGGATGCAGAAGGAGAAGACCACTCCTATTTATCCCCTGAGATCTTCGCTCTAACTTGGCATGCTGATGTTGGTAATATCATGCATATGGTGCCTTGCATTGCTTACTTTATACATCAAATATGCCATCTTCTTAGTTTACACATGCTTTGTGTGAATGCCATATGTTTAGTTTCTTTATCGTATATGTGAATTATGCAACGCCATCTTGTTTAGCTAGGCATCATATATGTGAATTTTGCAATGCCATCCTGCTTAGCCATTCATCTTATATGTGAATTATACCATGCCATCCTTTTTTTAATTGCATATTACATTTGTCAACAATGTTAGTACATTCAACTAATCTTCGTGTGCATCAGCCATTTGACACGGTGATGGAAAATTCTAGAGTGAAAACAAGGTCTTCAGAGCAGACTATGCTATCTGACAAAGCGCATATCTCGCTTGTTACGGATAGCTCCTCGGAGGAGGATTCAGAGACAGATGACCAGTCCTATTCCCCCCCAGGTGTATGCTCTAACTTGGCAGGGTTATGTTGCTCATATCGTGCGTATGGTGTCTTGCATTGCTATGTCATTTGTTTAGTTTAGACATGCTTTGTGTGAATGCCACCTGTTTAGTGTCTAATTACCATATATGTCAATTATGCAATGCTATCTTGTTGCAAGACATTATATATATGAATTATGCAATGCTATGTTGTTGCAAGGCATTATTGATGTGATTTATGCAATGCCATGCTGTTTAGCCAATCATCATATATGTGAATTATATCATGCTACCCTTTTCTTGTATTACATGTTCCATTTGTAGATATATTCAACTACTCTTCCGGTGCATCCGCCATTTGAAGCGGTGATGGAAGTATCTGGAGTGAAAACAAGGTATTCAGAGAAGACAATGCTACCTGCTGAAGCAGACATCTTGCTGGTTGCAGATAGCTCCTCAGAGGAGGATTCATAGACAGATGACCAGTCCTATTTTTCCCCCTAAGGTCTATGCTCAAACTTGGCAGGGTTATATTACTCATGTCATGCATGTTGTCTTGCATTGCTTAGTTTTTACATCATATATGCAATTGCCATCTACTTACTTGCTTAGTATATAAATCATATATTTGAATTATATCATGCCATCATGTCTACATAGACAACATCTATCTGAATTATGGCATGCCAACCCATTTAATAAACACATCATATAGTTATATCATCTTATCCTGTTTAGTGTTTTACAGTCATCATATTTTGAATTATGTCATTCTATCCGTGAATTATATCATGCTATCGTGTTTTACCCTATATCATCTTATCCTGTTTAGTGTTTTACAGTCATCATATTTTGAATTATGGCATGTATGTGAATTATGGCATGCCAACCTATTTAATATATACATTATATAGTTATATCATGTCATCATGTTTACATAGTCATCGTATTTTGAGCTATGTCTTTCCATCCTTTTTAGTTATCCATCATATTTGTGAAATTGTGTCATGCTATCATGTTAGTTAGCCATCATATATGTGAAAATGTGTCATACTATCCTATTTAGTTAACCATCGTATATGTGAAATTGTGTCATGCTATCCTGTTTGGTTAGACAACATAAATGTGAATTATTTCATGCCCTCTTTTATTCCCCACTATCGATTGCACCTGTCTATCATACTGTCGGCGTTCTGGGAACCGGGGTACCCAGACTTCCCTGCCTGCAGCCCATCATGTGGCTCCATCGACGGCCTGGTACAGCCCATCTTTAGCACCAACAACACAAGACCCTCGCGAGGGGCCAAGCCTCGCGAGGCGGACAACGTCAAGACCTCCAGAAGGAGCGGCTTGCTCAGGCTGGGCTCCTGAGGAGCGGAGATTTCTATGCGAGCCCTCACCTCGTGAGGTTCGGATGACGCAAGCCATGACGACCAAGGCCAGGCGGGCGCCAGTAGACGCAGTGCAGCAGGTTTCCTGTTTGGTGCTAAAGAGGTGTAACACCCCGGATGTAACTTTCCATAATTGTAACTCCAACTCTTGCCAGTTTCGGCTATGTGTTATGATATTCCCTCCGTGGTCGGGTTTTGTTTTTCTTTTTGCATTTTGTTCATGTCATGCATCCCATATCATGTCATCATGTGCATCTCATTTACATACGTGTTCGTCTCATGCATCCGAGCATTTTCCCCATTGTCCGTTTTGCAATCCGGCACTCCCACCTCCTCCGGCGCACCCCTCTTGTTTCTTTACGTGAGCGGGTGTTGAACGTTCTCGGAATGGAACAAGGTTTGCCAAGTGGCCTTGGTATACCACCGGTAGACCACCTGTCAAGTTTCGTGCCATTTGGAGGCCGTTTGACGTTCCAACGGTTAACCGGGTAACCGCAAAGTCCTTTTGTGTGTTGCAGCAAAACCCCCCTCCAAACAGCCCAAAACCCCTCTAAGTTACTTCCATGCTCTAGGTCGTTCGATGACGATTGCGTGGGCGAAAACCGCTCCCCGTTTGGACTCTCCTAGCTCCCTCTGCCTATATATTTGGACCTCCCCCCAAAATTTCGCGGATGAAACCCTAGCCTCCTTCCACCTCGCGCCACCGGACAAAAACCTCCCTGCCCGGACATGTCCGCCTGTCAACTGCGCCGCCGCCCCGCCCACTCATGGCGTGCCATGTCACCCCGCTGCCGTCTTCCACCGCGCGCCGCCGCCAGGGCCCACCAAGCCCATCGCTAGCCCGCCC
>NC_057799.1:264904994-264913116 GCF_018294505.1 Triticum aestivum | reverse complement strand
GTCTTGCCGCGCCGGAGCGCCGCGCGTCTCCCTCCGCGTCCCCGCCGCCTTCGCCTCCTCCGCCGACGGTCGCCGTCACCTCTCCCTCCGCGCCGCCGCACCGGAAACGCGCCGGCCCGCGCCTCTGCCACCGTCCTCCGGCGAGCTCGAGATCAAGCTCGGCCCGATCTGGATCTGAAACCGCAAGGGTTGACTTCTCTCCCCTCCCCTCGATTTCTCCAAGTCCTTTATTTTTTGCATAATATGCCTCTGTTCATTGCATCATAACTCTCTGCATATAGCTCCGTTTCGTGCATGTAATATATCGAAATGTTCGCCTCGAGATGCTCCTCATTTTGTTCCATTGTACCATGTTCATTTGGGTCCATCTTGATGCCCAAATCTCTGGTGCAAGAGCGCTAGTTGCTGTTATCTGCTGCTACTTATCAGAACTTGAGGATTTGTTATTTTTGTTGCATTTAATCTGTGCATCTTATGAGTATGAGCTCTACATGTGTTTTGATGTATGCCATGCCATATTTACAGAGGTGTATGCCATGTATTTTTGTGATCTCTGTGGTGACTAGCACAAGCATGCAAACTAGGCTTCGTAATGTTTCTGATTTCAGGGACTTGGTAATTTCTCCAAGTCTGTGACTGCTGTTATTTTCTTGCTATGTATCCATGTGGCTACAGAGAGATCCCTGCTTATTTTGGTGATGTTCAGTAAGGATGTTTTGGTGATATTATTCTAGTTGATCCATCCATGTCCTTGTTTGCAATTATGGAGTGCATAGCATGACTCAATCTTGCTCTACTTTTGCTATAAAATATTACTGGCAGATTTTTAATATGATATTCAATTTTGCCAAGCTTGTTGTAGTTGTTTCATACATGTTATGTACTTGCTCTTGCCATGGATAGCTTCATAAACATGCCATCGTGCCGTAGGTATACTTGTTTTGCATGCATTGCTTTGTGGTGAGTGCATCAAGCTCGCCAAGATGCCCACTTAATGTCTGTTTCTGCCATGCTCTGTTTTCTGCTAAGTCTGAAACCTGTTATCGAAACTTGCTATATTTACATGGTTGCCATCATATCTTCTGGCCCTTTTTGGCTTATGGTCAGTAAGGGACTTTTGTCATATGCATTTAGTAGATTCATTCCATGCCTTGTTTTGCCATGTTAAGTTCCTGTAGCATGTTGATTGCTTGCTCTGAACATTGCTACCTGATGCTGTTTATGCCATGTCCAGTAATTTCACTAACCTCCATATGCTCGGGTCTGCTGTTTGACCAGTATCTAATGCTATTTCTTACTTCGACCACACGGGCACTTCCGCATTACGCAGTGAGAAGTCTGTGTACCTGATATCTTTTGCACTTTTGCCATACTTGTTTGAGCTTCTTATTTTGTGATCTAGCCATAGCTCAGTGTTTATCTTTTGTCAAGCATCTCCTATAGATTACTGCCATATGCTTTGTTGCTATGTTGGGGTTCTGTAGCATTGTTACTTGATGTATTCTAAGTGCTATCATGCTGTTAATCGCAGATTCGTGTCATTCTTGTTTTGCTTGCCATTTGCAAACCGTGCATCAGTTTCCGGTGATCTTTATATCGATTTCGACCGAAATCATCTCATCTTTCCAGTGGAATGCTTGGTTTGCCAAGTTACTGCCTTGTTCATCATTGTTCTTCCGGAACACGCATATGCATCGCATATCATATCTTGCATATCATTCATGTATTGCATCATGTTGCTTGTGCATTTCCCGTGGTTGATTGTGGTTCCGTTACTTGTGTTCTTGTTTTGGGTAGAGCTGGGAGACGAGTTCGTGATCGAGGAACCTGTTGCGTACGCTTACGAGGATCAAGTTTTCGACAACTCTGAGAACCTTGCAGGCAAGATGACCATACCCTCGAAATCACTTCTATCTTTGCTTGCTAGTTGTTCGCTCTATCGCTCTGTTGCGCTACCTACCACTTGTTATATCATGCCTCCCATATTTCCATGTCAAGCCTCTAACCCACCTTTTCTAGCAAACCGTTGTTTGGCTATGTTTCCGCTTTTGCTCAGCCCCTCTGATAGCGTTGCTAGTTGCAGGCGAAGATGAAGATTGCTCCATGTTGGATTATGTTTATGTTGGGATATCACAATATATCTTATTTTAATTAATGCATCTATATACTTGGTAAAGGGTGGAAGGCTCGGCCTTATGCCTGGTGTTTTGTTCCACTCTTGCCGCCCTAGTTTCCGTCATACCGGTGTTATGTTCCTTGATTTTGCGTTCCTTACGCGGTTGGGTGATTTATGGGACCCCCTTGACAGTTCGCCTTGAATAAAACTCCTCCAGCAAGGCCCAACCTTGGTTTTACCATTTGCTACCACCTATCCCCTTTTCCCTTGGGTTCTACAGGCTCAAGGGTCATCTTTAATTTAGACCCCCCGGGCCAGTGCTCCTTCGAGTGTTGGTCCGAACCGAGCAGCCTGCGGGGCCACCTCGGGGAAACTCGAGGTCTGGTTTTACTCGTAGCTTGACTTACCCGGTGTGCCCTGAGAACGAGATATGTGCAGCTCCTATCGGGATTTGTCGGCACATCGGGCGACTTTGCTGGTTTTGTTTTACCATTGTCGAAATGTCTTGTAAACCGGGATTCCGAGACTGATCGGGTCTTCTCGGGAGAAGGTTTATCCTTCGTTGACCGTGAGAGCTTATAATGGACTAAGTTGGGACACACCTGCAGGGTATTTATCTTTCGAAAGCCGTGCCCGCGGTTATGAGGCAGATGGGAATTTGTTGATATCCGGTTGTAGAGAACTTGACACTTGACTTATTTAAAACGCATCAACCGCGTGTGTAGCCGTGATGGTCTCTTCTCGGCGGAGTCCGGGAAGCGAACACGGTTCTTGTGTTATGTTTGACATAAGTAGGAGTTCAGGATCACTTCTTGATCATTGCTAGTTCACGACCGTTCCATTGCTTCTCTTCTCGCTCTCACTTGCGTATGTTAGCCACCATACATGCTAGTGCTTGCTGCAGCTCCACCTCACTACCCCTTTGCTTCCTATAAGCTTAAATAGTCTTGATCTCGCGGGTGTGAGATTGCTGAGTCCTCGTTGACTCACAGATACTTCCAAACAGTTACAGGTGCCGAGGATACCAGTGCAGGTGATGCAACCGAGCTCAAGTGGGAGTTCGATGAAGCTCTCGTTCGTTGTGTTGTTTCGTTTCCTATTGATCAGTAGTGGAGCTTAGTTGGGACGATCGGGGATCTAGTAGTTGGGTTGTCTTCTTTTATTTTTGTTCCGTAGTCGGACCTATGTGTGTATCTTGAATGATGTATGAATTCATTTATGTATTGTGTGAAGTGGCGATTGTAAGGCAACTCTCGTTATCCCATTCTTGTTCATTACATGGGATTGTGTGAAGATGACCCTTCTTGCGACAAAACCACAATGCGGTTATGCCTCTAAGTCGTGCCTCGACACGTGGGAGATATAGCCGCATCGTGGGTGTTACAAGTTGGTAATCAGAGCCATCCCCGACTTAGGAGCCCCCTGCTTGATCGAATCATTGGCGTTGTTGAGTCTAGAACAAAAATGTTTTGAGTCTTAGGATTATATATATCGGAGAGTAGGATTCTTTTTACTCCCCAGTCCCTTCGTCGCTCTGGTGAGGCCCCCTGACGTAGAAGTTTTGACTTTTCTCTCCTCAAATTTCACAAAAAAAAAATTTAGGATAACGCGGGTATCTTGGAATTGTTCCGATGGTTTTGTGACGAGAACATTGTTCTTGGTGCCTCCTGACATTTAGGGGTTGTGGCAGTGTCCCGGGGAGTTGAGCTCCGAGGTGTTGTCGTCACAATTTTATCGTTGCAGTTCTGGAATACCTGAGTTTCGCCGACATCGAAAATCTCTTTTATGCAGTTGTTGGTGAGATCACCTCGACGCCACCCAGTACTGGGGCGGGAGTTCGGGAGTATTGCCATAACTCGTATAACGGATGCTTTTCGAAGGTTGAGGTAAATGATTTCCGAAGGTTTCTTGGTTATGTGTTGACGGATGGATACAGCTAGATCTAGGTATTGTTAGTTTGGGTGATATATTTTGTGTCCCCTGTATCCCCAACACCTGATTGCATAACCAGAAAGTTTCGGGAGTTTTTAAGTGGGAATTCAAGTAGCTCCTAGGATATCTTTCCGACAGATGCATGATATGAGATTGGGGTTCGGCGTCTAGTGGTCCGCCTTTCCACGGTTGGTTTTACAGTGGTCTCGTAGTGTCTTAAAGAGTCCTTGGCTATGCCGACTTGGGGACGCTTTGTATGTCATGTGCACTGCCTTGTACATGATGGTGTTGTACGATCGAGCCTGTGTGGGCCCCACCACGAAAACTTCGGACGAAATCTCTATCATATGTTTGTTCCGGCTTATTCTGCAAGCCAAATCCTTTGTTTTGTTTTATTTGTGGTATTCGAGTTGCTTCAATGCCAAGTGTTGATTCCATACCTTTCCTAAATGGTGTTATCATATTTCTATGGGAGTGCTAATCCTTCTTGATCATCGAGGTCGTCATGTTAATTCTTTCCCAACCGGTGCGTTTCTCTTCAAGATGATCCCATCATTCTCCCCATCCGCAAGATCAATTCTAAGCTTTTTCTCAACGGTGTTCGTTTCATCCGACCCAAGTTGCCTTTGTTTTTCCCGCCCTCCCACCCTCTTTCTTTAAGGACTCAGATTTCTTAATCAAGTATCCTTTTTTTGTTGATGCGAAGTCTCTTCACTCTTTTCAATCAATATTCTTATCCGGTGATTCTCAGGAAGATACTAACGGAGCCTTAACTTCATCTTTATTCGTTCTCTTTCTTCTCCGGTGGACTAAATTCAAGCTTTCGGTGTTGATCGTATCCTTTCATCGTTTCAAATGTTTTCTCATGCCGGTGCACCTCTTAATCATCCACCTCTTGCTCTTCATGTTTATCTGGAGTGCTGAAGGTATCCCAGAGGATTCATGTTTCTATTCTTAATCCTTTCTAGCTATTTCGAGGTCTTACCTTATTCAAGCCATTTAACTGAACCGACGCAATCTCTCTTTTAAATCGTTCAACGGTGTTTCTTTTGAGTGGGCCCTAACCCACAGGTCTTTTCCCAGGATCTTACTTGAGTCTTCTAATTTTCCCGGAGCTATTCCCAAATTCTTTTCGAAGTTTGACGTAAGAATGAATTTTCATCAGTCAAATGTCTTTCTCCAAGATCTTTCAAATTCTTTTCATCGTTGGTCCAACCTTTATATCTTTCAACCCGGAGTATCTCAACAATTCATGGTGGTGTTTCTCGTCGTCATTCTCGTATCACCGAAGAAGAGTTCCTCTTCAATCTTATCCATTCCCTCAAAGATGCGTGGTTCTAACTTGTTGCAATCCTCTCATAATTGTTTTTGACTGCGAGTATTCTTTTCACCAATCCAGAGCAATTCAGGAGTCTTTTCAGTTTGATTCGCTGGAACTCATCATCTTAGAATTATTCATTCTCAGCTTTCAGATCTCATTCTCCAAATCTTTTCGGTGCATCGCTCAAGTATTCCCTAGTCAACTCGTGATCTCTTCATTCTCGTGTATCTAAAGTTCCCCAAGTATCTTCGTTCGTTTTCAATTCTTACGGTGGTTCGTTCAAGGATTTCTCTTCCTTCGTTATCATATCAATTTATTCGTTGTTTCAATCCCACCGGTGGTTCATTGAAGACCTTCCCAAGTTTGCGCAATATCTATCTTAATCTTTCTACGAGAATAAGTAGTATGCCAAATCCGTTGCTGGTCATCAATTTATATTGGTGAAGGATACGCATAACATAATTCTCGTTCTTGTTTCATCCAAGTGTTTAATCCCTTCTTTTGGAGTTCGTTCATGATATCAAATTCTCGGTTCCAAGTTGTTCATCTTTTCTTTCCGGAGCTCCAAGTTATTTCGATTATATCATCCCGAAGCTCCATCTAAATCATTGCAAGGCTTCACCTTGTGTTGTCAACTTCTCTTTCTTTTTATCATCCTTTTATTACCGGAGTTCTTCATGGAGGCTATACATGGTGGTTCATCAAAGATTATTTTTATTCTTCAATTGTTCTTCAAGATTTCTCTTGGAGTCAAGATCCGTCAAGCTATACTCTAAAATAAACATGGTGCTCAACACATGTTTGTTTTGAGAAGTTCAAGCATTCTTCATCTTGCATTCCGAAGTGCAATTCTTTCTCTCTTATCTTTTGAGGTGGTGTTATGTCATTCTTGACAATTTGAGTTCGTGTTTCATGATTCACATGTTCTCAAGAATGAGATATTTTAAATCCACCAATCTCTTTGTTGGATTTATCTTGTGTCATGTTTCACCTAAAGCCTTCCCTAAGGAATGTTGCTATTATGGTGCTTATCAATGATCCAAGTTTTCTCCTACCCTCTTGGTGAAAGAAGTTTTTCATCGCCTTGGTGCTCTCACTCAAACCAATGGCTTCCTTTAGTGGCCGTTTGTCACCTCATAATGTTGAGATGTTTCCATAAGCCCACTATAATCTTATTCTTTTCGTTGTTGGTTTTCCAACAACTCCGTCCAATCCTACTTTGTAAGGACGCTCTTTAAAATTCATTTATGGTAGGAGATGTTGGTTTGATTCTTTGTTCTATTCACTCCAATTATCTATCTATCATGCTTTGTTTCCGGAGGCTTTGCGATGTTGCTCTCTTCGACCAATCATCTTGTTTTGTCAAGATCATGTAATTTTTCCTTTCTTATCCGTTTAGTCGGAGTGTCGTGTTTTCATTCGAGTTCTCTCATCTTATCAAGTTTTGTCTCCTTCCTCAACAGGAGGGCTGTCTGAAATCTTTCTGACACATTGTGACATTCTTTCAATAGTTCCGGAGGCAGTGTGTTGTTAATTTCATCGAGTATCCTCTCATCTTGTCAAGATCATGTTAAATTCCTTCCATTTACAGTCGGAAGTGCTGTCCAAATTATATCACTCTTATTCCTTCTCTATCTTGTTTTAACCGGAGTGTTGTCGCAATTGATCTTTATCATTCCTTATACATCTCGTTTCAACCGGAGTGCTTGCATGTACTTCTTGTCCATCGTAACCATTTTTGTTTGTCTTTCAACCTACAAGGTTCTTGTAATGTTCCTTGTTCCTCTTGCTGAACGGAGTGTTTTTAATTTTGTTCACCTCCGTCATGTCATTTCTTCAAGCTTTGCGACCTCTCAAGGTTCAATGGTTTCACTCGTTTGTCAAGAAGCAACTTTGTTTTTTTCTCTTCCTCTTCCGTTTTTCTCTTCGGTGCCATCCTAGATCTCGGGACGAGAACCTCTCGTAGTGGTGGAGTGTTGTAACACCCCAGATGTAACATTCCATAATTGTAACTCCAACTCTTGCCAGTTTCGGCTATGTGTTATGATATTCCCTCCGTGGTCGGGTTTTGTTTTTCATTTTGCATTTTGTTCATGTCATGCATCCCATATCATGTCATCATGTGCATCTCATTTACATACGTGTTCGTCTCATGCATCCGAGCATTTTCCCCGTTGTCCGTTTTGCAATCCGGCACTCCCACCTCCTCTGGCGCACCCCTCTTGTTTCTTTACGTGAGCGGGTGTTGAACATTCTCGGAATGGACCGAGGTTTGCCAAGTGGCCTTGGTATACCACCAGTAGACCACCTGTCAAGTTTCGTGCCATTTGGAGGCCGTTTGACGCTCCAACGGTTAACCGGGTAACCGCAAAGTCCTTTTATGTGTTGCACAAAAACCCCACTCCAAACATCCCAAAACCCCTCTAAGTTACTTCCATGCTATAGGTCGTTCGATCACGATCGCGTGGGCGAAAACCGCACCCCGTTTGGACTCTCCTAGCTCCCTCAGCCTATATATTTGCACCTCCCCCCGAAATTTCGCGGATGAAACCCTAGCCTCCTTCCACCTCGCGCCACCGGACAAAAACCTCCCCGCCTGGACATGTCCGCCCATCAAATGCGCCGCCGCCCCGCCCACTCATGGCGTGCCACGTCACCCCGCCGCCGTCTTCCACCGCGCGCCGCCGGCAGGGCCCGCCAAACCCATCGCCAGCCCGCCCGAGCCCGCGCGCCGCCGCCCTTCGCCGTACTCT
>NC_057799.1:264858719-264904502 GCF_018294505.1 Triticum aestivum | reverse complement strand
CTCCGCCGTCGTCTTGCCGCGCCGGAGCGCCGTGCCTCTCCCTCCGCGTCCCCGCCGCCTTCGCCTCCTCCGCCAACGGTCGCCGTCACCTCTCCCTCCGCGCCGCCGCGCCGGAAACGCGCCGGCCCGCGCCTCTGCCGCCGTCCTCCGGCGATCTCAAGATCGAGCTCGGCCCGATCTGGATCTGAAACCGCAAGGGTTGACTTCTCTCCCCTCCCCTCGATTTCTCCAAGTCCTTTATTTTTTGCATAATATGCCTCTATTAATTGCATCATAACTCTCTGCATATATCACCGTTTCGTGCGTGTAATATATCGAAATGTTCATCTCGAGATGCTCTTCAGTTTGTTCCAGTTTACCATGTTCATTTGGGTCCATCTTCATGCCCAAATCTCTGGTGTAAGAGTGCTAGTTGCTGTTATCTGCTGTTACTTATCAGAACTTGAGGATTTGTTATTTTTGTTGCATTTAATCTGTGCATCTTATGAGTATGAGCTCTACATGTGTCTTCATGTATGCCATGCCATCTTTACAGAGGTGTATGCCATGTATTTTTGTGATCTCTGTGGTGACTAGAACAAGCATGCAAACTAGGCTTCGTAATGTTTCTGATTTCAGGGACAGTAATTTCTCAAAGTCTGTGACTGCTGTTATTTTCTTGCTATGTATCCATGTGGCTACAGAGAGATCCCTGCTTATTTTGGTGATGTTCACTAAGGATGTTTTGTAGATATTGTTGTAGTTGATCCATCCAATCCCTTGTTTGCAATTATGGGGTGCCATAGCATGACTCAATCAAGCTGTACTTTTGCTATAAAATATTTCTGGAAGATTGTTAATATGATATTCAATTTTGCCAAGATTGTTGTAGTTGTTTCATACATGCTATGTACTTGCTCTTGCCATGGATAGCTTCATAAATATGCCATCTTGCTGTCGGTATACTTGTTTTGTCATGCATTGCTTTGTGGTGAGTGCATCAAGATCGCCAAGATGCCCTCTTAATATCTGTTTCTGCCATGCTCTGTTTTCTGCAAAGTCTGAAACCTGTTATCGAAACTTGCTATGTTTACATCGTTGCCATCGTATCTTCTGGTCCTTTTTGGCTTATGGTAATTAAGGGACTTTTCTCATATGCATTCAGTAGATTCATTCCATGCCTTGTTTTGCCATGATAAGTTCCTGTAGCATATTGATTGCTTGCTCTGAACATTGCTACCTGATGCTGTTTATGTCATGTCCAGTAATTTCACTAAGTCTGTGTACCTGATATCTTTTGCAGATTTTTCATGCTTGTTTGAGCTTGTTATGTTGTGATCTAGCCGTAGCTCAGTGTTTATCTTTTGTCAAGCATCTCCTGTAGATTACTGCCATATGCTTTGTTGCTATGTTGGGGTGCTGTAGCATTTTTTACTTGATGTATTCTAAGTGCTATCATGCTGTTAATCGCAGATTCGTGTCATTCTTGTTTTGCTTGCCATTTGCAAACCGTGCATCCGTTTCCGGTGATCTTTATATCGATTTCGACCGAAATCATCTCATCTTTCCAGTGGCATGCTTGGTTTGCCAAGTTACTGCCTTGTTCATCATTTTTCTTCCGGAGCACGCATATGCATCGCATATCATATCTTGCATATCATTCATGTATTGCATCATGTTGCTTGTGCATTTCCCGTGGTTGATTGTGGTTCCGTTGCTTGTGTTCTTGTTTTGGGTAGAGCTGGGAGACAATTTCGTGATTGAGAAACCTGTTGAGTACGCTTACGAGGATCAAGTTTTCGACAACTCTGAGAACCTTGCAGGCAAGATGACCATACCCTCGAAATCACTTCTATCTTTGCTTGCTAGTTGTTCGCTCTATCGCTCTGTTGCGCTACCTACCACTTGCTATATCATGCCTCCCATATTTCCATGTCAAGCCTCTAACCCACCTTTTCTAGCAAACCGTTGTTTGGCTATGTTTCCGCTTTTGCTCAGCCCCTCTGATAGCGTTGCTAGTTGCAGGCGAAGATGAAGATTGCTCCATGTTGGATTATGTTTATGTTGGGATATCACAATATATCTTATTTTAATTAATGCATCTATATACTTGGTAAAGGGTGGAAGGCTCGGCCTTATGCCTGGTGTTTTGTTCCACTCTTGCCGCCCTAGTTTCCGTCATACCGGTGTTATGTTCCTTGATTTTGCGTTCCTTACGCGGTTGGGTGATTTATGGGACCCCCTTGACAGTTCGCCTTGAATAAAACTCCTCCAGCAAGGCCCAACCTTGGTTTTACCATTTGCTACCACCTATCCCCTTTTCCCTTGGGTTCTGTAGACTCAAGGGTCATCTTTATTTTAGACCCCCCCGGGCCAGTGCTCCTTCGAGTGTTGGTCCGAACCGAGCAGCCTGCGGGGCCACCTCGGGGAAACTCGAGGTCTGGTTTTACTCGTAGCTTGACTTATCCGGTGTGCCCTGAGAACGAGATATGTGCAGCTCCTATCGGGATTTGTTGGCACATTGGGCGGCTTTGCTGGTTTTGTTTTACCATTGTCGAAATGTCTTGTAAACGAGGATTCCGAGACTGATCGGGTCTTCTCGGGAGAAGGTTTATCCTTCGTTGACCGTGAGAGCTTATAATGGGCTAAGTTGGGACACCCCTGCAGGATATTTATCTTTCGAAAGCCGTGCCCGCGGTTATGAGGCAGATGGGAATTTGTTGATATCCGGTTGTAGAGAACTTGACACTTGACTTATTTAAAACGCATCAACCGCGTGTATAGCCGTGATGGTCTCTTCTCGGCGGAGTCCGGGAAGCGAACACGGTTCTTGTGTTATGTTTGACGTAAGTAGGAGTTCAGGATCACTTCTTGATCATTGCTAGTTCACGACCGTTCCGTTGCTTCTCTTCTCGCTCTCACTTGCGTATGTTAGCCACCATACATGCTAGTGCTTGCTGCAGCTCCACCTCACTACCCCTTTCCTTCCTATAAGCTTAAATAGTCTTGAACTCGCGGGTGTGAGATTGCTGAGTCCTCGTTGACTCACAGATACTTCCAAACAGTTGCAGGTGTCGAGGATACCAGTGAAGGTGATGCAACCGAGCTCAAGTGGGAGTTCGATGAAGCTCTTGTTCGTTGTGTTGTTTCGTTTCCTGTTGATCAGTAGTGGAGCCCAGTTGGGACGATCGGGGATCTAGTAGTTGGGTTGTCTTCTTTTATTTTGGTTCCGTAGTCGGACCTATGTGTGTATCTTGAATGATGTATGAATTCATTTATGTATTGTGTGAAGTGGTGATTGTAAGCCAACTCTCGTTATCCCATTCTTGTTCATTACATGGGATTGTGTGAAGATGACCCTTCTTGCGACAAAACCACAATGCGGTTATGCCTCTAAGTCATGCCTCGACACGTGGGAGATATAGCCGCATCGTGGGTGTTACAAGAGGCAAGCACAGGCGCGGACTCCTGAGGCATCAATCAAAGGTTTCCATTTCCATGCTACAGGACCAAGACCACCAGGACGGCAGGACAGAGGTCATCGCCGAGCCCACCATGGCGTCACGACTTGAATCTATGCAGGCGAAGACTACCTTTTGTCAAGATGAGATGTCATAGTTATCTCCCTTCGAATTTGGCCGTTGTGGGATCCCTTCCAGCCTTCATTTGGGAAGAGGACCAAGGCCACTATAAGTATAGCCTAGCCACCACCGTAGAGAGGGATCCGGATCCAGTCCATCTGCACCCTCACCAGGTCACTCAAACACAAGAACACACCTCCTGCGGTTGTTCTTCCACTGTACTAGTTCATCCTTAGCCCACCTCGAGGCTAATCCACCACAAAGCAGGAGTAGGGTTTTACACCTCAAGGTGGCCCGAACCTGCGTAAACTGCCGTGTCCCATTTACTTCCAGTTCATTGAGCTGGGTCGTGAGATCGACGAGTTGGCCGAGTGGAGAGGTTGAGTCCTTCGCACACACCCCAGAGTTCAAATCTATATTGGTTCCGTGGAGCCCCGAATCTGACATTTGGCACGCCAGGTAGGGGTGCGTCGGAGCCTCTCTTCCTTCGGTCGATTCGCCACCATTTCGCCATTCCCATGGCTGACGCTCGTCGAGTTTGTGCTGAGCGCCGGGCTGCCCTCGCCGCTCGCGTCGCCCAGACAGCACCTGCAGGCGACGGCACTCCCCGTCGTTCCCCATCGCCTGCGGCCAACGCTGCCACCGGCCCCGTGGCCCATGAGCAGCAGGCTTCGTCGCTGCAGCCTTCTGTGCGGTGTGATGGGCGCACCGCCACCCCGTCGCTGACTCCGGTGGCTGCTTCATCTTCCCACACTCGTCGCGGGCCGGCGAACGCGCAGGCTGCGTTGCTCATGGCACGTGAACTCCTGCGCTATCGCCCGACCGATGACCTCTACGAGGACTGGCTGGACCGCATCGCCGAGCTCGTCAGCGCCGCAGGAGAAGGCCCTACGCCGTCCCGCTCGCTGCCTCCCATGCCGCCTCTTGTGGGCGACATGGCCCATGGTGTGCCCCTGCACCTCCCAGGCAGGACGTCATCCCTGAGCCAAGGCATGAGGCACCTCGATGCGACCCGCCGCGCAGGGCGCCGGTGCGCGACGAGGAAAGCTGCAAGGTGGTACAGTAGCCCTCAAGGATGGCGCGCGCCCGTGGCTCCTGAACCTCCGCCGGGAGCGATCTCCTCCTGGGATGAGATGCGAGAGCGCTTTATCGCCGACTTCTAGGGCACTCGCGACAGCGCGCCAGTTGCAAGACACCTGCGGCGCATCAAGCAGCAGCCAGGAGAGACCTTGCACAAATACATCTAGCGCTTCACCAACGCTCGCCTCAAGATTCCCAAGGTGCCGAACGAGGCCATCATTTCGGCGTTCACTGATGGCGTCCGTGACGTCAAGATGAAGGAAGAGCTCGCCATACATGAGGACCTCTACTCAGCCCTGGAGATGTTCAACATGGCAACCAAGTGCGCAAGGGCTGAGGAAGGAAGCCTCTCCCTCCTCGAGCTTCCGGAGGCTGACCCGGAAGACAAGAAGGCCAAGGCCAAGGACGTGAACCGCAAGGGCCCAGCCGTACTCGCGGTCGAACCTGAGATGAAGCATGGATGCGACCACCCCGAGTCCTCCAAGGGCAGCCGCCCGTTCTGCGTCTTCCACAACGTGCACAACCACAACACCAATGACTGCCAGGAGCTCAGGGCCATCCGCGATGGGCGCCTCGGTCGTCGCCCCGAGCGCAACGATCGAGCGTACGGCCGTGGAGTAGGCCGCGGCGGAGGACGCTGGGACAACTGCGACCCCCGCCAGGACTGGCGCGACCAACCTCGTGAGGACCACTGGCAGGGCCAGCCTCACGTGGGCCCCTGGAGGGATCAGCCTCGCGAGGACCATCCTCAGGGCAACGCTGGCCTTCCTCCACTGCCGCCGGCACCAAGAAGGAATGACGGCCACCACCAAGATGATGGGGCTGGGGGATTTCAAGAGCCTCGTGCCATCGCTTGCATCCTGGGCGGCGCTCAGGCCCCTGCCTCCCATTGCATCTTCAAGCAATTCGCTCGCGAGGTGAACGTGGCCCTTCCCAAGCTCGAGGCGATGCGTCCACTCAGGTGGTCCAAGTACGCCATCACTTTTGACTCTACTGGTGAGCTCAAGTGCGTAGCCACTGCCGGTGCCCTCCTGATGCTCTGCTCGCCTACCATCAGCAATGTCCTCGTTAGCTAGACACTCATCGATGGTGGCGCGGGGCTCAATGTCCTCTCCGTCGAGACGTTTGACAGACTCCAGGTGCCATACGACCAGCTTCAGCCTACCAAGCCCTTCTAAGGAGTGACCGGTGGCTCCACCACCCCGATAGGGCAGATCTGCCTCCCTGTCACCTTCGGCAAGCGCAACAACTACCGCACTGAGCTCATCGACTTCGACGTCGCCCACATTCGCCTCCCGTACAGCGCCATCCTCGGGGTATCTGGCCCTGGCCAAGTTCATGGCTGCAACGCATCATGGCTACAATGTCCTCAAGATGCCAGGAAGATGCGGCATCATCACGGTCGCCTGCGATGAAAAGGACGCGGTGTCCTCCCTTGAGCGCACCTACCAAGCTG
Source organism: Triticum aestivum (assembly GCF_018294505.1). NCBI lineage: Eukaryota > Viridiplantae > Streptophyta > Magnoliopsida > Poales > Poaceae > Triticum > Triticum aestivum. The sequence goes on along the minus strand of NC_057799.1, from coordinate 264,898,406 downwards.
CGGCGGTCGAGAACCCGGATGACGAGGCCGCCGTCCACCCTCCTGAGGCCGTCCCCAAGAAGGAGAAGCAGCTGCTCCGCCTAGGACCTCAGGAGGATGGGGCATCCGACGGCCGTGCTTCCGGACCTGCGCCCGCTGATGGGGCGCCTCCCCCCTCCCATAGGAAGGCGCGCCCGGCGCCCCTCTCAGGCTAGGCTCGGGGCTCTCCTCTGGAGGGCCTCTGACCTGGCCAGCATCACGAGGGAGGCGCTCAGGCACCATGTTGAGGTGTGATTCAACGCGCGCTTCCGTGAGGAGGGCAGAGGGAGCCAGGCGCCAGGCATTCAGGAGTTCATCACCAAGGCAACTAAGGAGCTTCAGGAAGCGAGGGCCATGCGAGGCGAGCATCGCCCTGCACCCCCCAGCGTAGCTCCAGCTCCTGACGAGGGCAGCGAGCTGCTCGTCTGCGTCAACATCCCAGGGCTCAATAGAGCAGCGTCTCAGGAGCTCTTCTGGCCGTCCCACGTTGGCCGGTGCGAGGGCCACCATCACAGCTATGTTCGCATGCATTTCAGTCTGCTGAACAGGGCTGCCACGCACCAGCGCCACGTGCGGGGCGTCCTGGCGGCTCATGAGGCCAGGCACCAGGCGAGCCTATCGGAGGTGTCGCTGGATCCTCTGGAGCCCCCGGGCCTCTAGAGCATCACGAGGTTCAGGACCCGGACGGCTCGTGAGGAGCGACTTCTGCAGCACGCATGTTAAGCTACTTCAACACCCCTTCAGCGATGGTGCCAGGTGACACTTTTTGGTTTGTTCAGTTGGGGGCACCCCTCGGGCTGCATTATCCCCAAGCTGCGTGGGTCCGTCCCTGCGGCATGTATCGTTCTTTGCATCTATCAGTACTGGCCTTATTCGTTCATGAGTTGCTTTTTGATTATCACCTGTCTGCCCGACGCTTCGTCGCCATGAACGTCATACGGCCTTGCAAACCCGCCCACGACAACCCCATGATTAAGGACTGGCACGGCGTCTGTGCTCGGGTCCGTCCCTGCAGCGTTGCTAAACCCAAGTGGCTGAGCTCTGGCTCGCGGGCCAGCTCCCGTGCACGTCACCTCCCATGGTCCTTGGTGCTTTGTTCTCGCATGAGCTAATCAGGAGCGGATAAGTTAGGGCGCACGACCTGGTGCCTCGCCACTGCGGGAACCGCGCGCCGGTTGTCTTTCTTCAGGATGTTTGCATGAGAAGACTGGGCACGACATATGTGCTCGGGTCCGTCCCTGCAGCATCGACAAACCCAACGGCTGAGCTCTGTCTAGCGGGCAGGTCCCGTTCATGTCACCTCCTGGGGTCGTTGGTGTTTGGCCTTCTCATGCGATATCCTCAGGAGATTCACTCAGTGCAGCTGCATAACCATCTCACAGGACCATCACAAGTGTTCCAAATCAAATTCAGGCGCAACCCCCCTTAAGGTAGGGCCTTGTGAGTCCTGTGCTGGCTCACGAGTGCCCATACACACCTCCTCCAGTCCTGCTGTGCCAGTCTCTCCTCAGAGGGAGCTCCCACCCACGTACCAGTGGAAGCCCCAGGCTCCACGCTGGCGGACGACACGGTCGAGGAGCGGCTATGCCCGTGCAAGAGCGGAAGAACCATGCTCCACGTTGGTGAATAAACAACTGAGGGCAGCCTAATAGTTGTAGTAACCTCAAGAGAGCCACTAGGCTCGCTGCTCAGCCTCACCCCGCCGCTTTCCCCTCAGGAGAGTTGCGCGAGGGGACTAGGCACGGGGGCTGTGCTCAGGTCACGCCTGGTGTACGCCACCTCGCCGGGTCCCTCGGACCAGGTCTTCGCGTGCCCCTCCCGAGCGAGAGCCCGGTGAGGAAAGGTATGGAGGGTTGTTCGCACGTCAAGGGGGACCCCTGGGCATCGCGACCCAGGATCCTAACTGGTCACGTAGCCCTCCCCCTGGTCTCGTCCTGGTGATCTGGACACCCCGACGACGGCTGAGGTATGCGCGGGGGCCGGGCCCTGCCAACGCAGAACGCTGAAACCTACACCCGCATCTCCTTCCTGAGGGTTGTTCAAGGGTGACCCCTGAGCATTGCGAATCAGGGGCCTCACTGGTCGCGTAGCCCCTCACCCCTTGATCTCGTCCTGGTGATCGGGACGACCCATCGGCGGCTGAGGTATGCGCGTGGCCGGGCCCTGCAGATGCAGAACACTAAAGCAAACGAAAAGGAAATCGTGAAATCCTAGCAAATTATTACAAAACATACTGTCTCTTAAAAGCTCAAAGCATAAGTTCTTACGCCTCCACGAGGCACGATAAATGTTGCAGGAAATACGGGGAAGCGCCGCCTTCGATCCTCTTCCTCAGCCTTGGACACCGCCGTCGCCCGCCTGGGGAGGCCCGTCATGAACAACGTCGCCGCCGTCGTTGGCATCACCGCGGTCGCGGGGTTGACGCAGAGGAACTTCTGCAGCAGGGCCTCCACCTGTTTCTTCATGGCCTCGGCGACAGCGTCGTGAAGCTCAGGGGCCACAGGTTCGAGCAACGTACCAAGGTCGAAGCTGGGGTCCCGAAGATAGAGGTGGCTGAAGATGCATGTCGCGGCCGAGGTAAAAAGCGCACGAGCCTCTCCCGCCACCATGGGCCCCACTCCAACGACGATGCCCTCGAGCGCCGCGGCAAGCTTGGGGAGCAGCCCGGCGGGGCCTTCCTCCGGAGTCGGCAACGGCTTCTCGTACCCTGCCCCATAAAGGTCCTGCAGCGCCGTGCGTGACCTCGACTCAAGGGATACGAAGGCATCGTGTCCCTTCGCGGCAGCTGTCGGTGTCAAAACCGGTGGATCTCGGGCAGGGGGTCCTGAACTGTGCGTCTAAGGTCGATGGTAACAGGAGACAGGGGACACAATAGTTACCAAGGTTCGGGCCCTCTGTATGGAGGTAATACCCTACTTCCTGCTTGATTGATCTTGATGAATATGAGTGTTACAAGAGTTGATCTACCACGAGATCGTAATGGCTAAAACCCTAGAAGTCTAGCATGTCTGACTATAATTGTATCTGTGTCCTCTACAGACTAAGCCCTCCGATTTATATAGACACCGGAGGGGACAAGGGTTACACAAAGTCGGTTACAGAGAAGAGAATCTTCATATTTGATCGCCAAGGTTGCCTTCCACGCCAAGGAGAGTCCCATTCGGACACGGGTAAAGTCTTTGGTCTTTGTATCTTCACAGCCCATTAGTCCAATGAGAGGGTGGTGTTCATCCCCCATTTCGTCCGCGGGTTAGGGATTCCTCTCCACCCTTTCGTCCGCAGACTTACGTTCTATTATGGGCTAGATTTCCATGATCTAGCCCCGAACTCCATCCTCAACATCTCGGCATTCATTGTCGTGTGTGAGGCTTTCCTCCGCATCCAGCCCCACTTCGGACTGTGGCTCAAGATCTTCAACGTGAAGCCGAAGGTGGTGGATGGCCTACACGCGGAGTGTGAAGGAGCCATGGTGAGCAAGATGCCCAACGTCACATGGCCCAAAGGTACTTTTGTGGAGACTGTCAAGGAGTGGCAGAAACTGTGGTTCTATATCACAGAGCCCCGCACCGCTACCTGGGTCGCGGCTCCCGAATTCAAGTCCGGAGCTCCAATGCGGCTTACCTCCTGGATGGAGAAGGGCCCAAATTGGTCTTCGTCGGACGAGCTGATAGCGCTGCAAACCCGCATCCAAAGCATGGTGGACAAAAACATCAAGCTCTTCGACATGATCCAGGTGATGCTAGTTCGCCGGATCCTCCCCTGCCAAAGCCGAATCTGCCCTCTATGGGAATTTGATCCGGAGAAGCACCAAACCTTGGAAAGGCTCTTTGGAACTACTCATGAAGATGCCTGGAAGTTGCTCTTTAAGGGAAATGAGAAGACGCCGGTCATAGGCTCAGACCGCGGGCACGATCTTTCCCATCCCGCCAATGCGGTAAGTCCTTCACGTCTCGAGATGCATCCTCTACCTGCTTGTTCAAGGAGGATGTCTAAACTTTACTATATTTTTCAGGTATGGACAGAGAAAGCGAAGTGGATTCAATGTTTGGCTCCGCTGCCCGAAGAACCAGTCATCCCGCTCCTGGCGAAGATGCTGGTCCCGGCGCCCTATCAGCCGCCGGAGAAGAAGGCCAAGAAGAAGGCCAACGGGGCCAAAAGTGGCCCCCGTCGCAAGGGTGCTTCGGACGTGACGTCCGAAGACGACGAGACCCATTCCTCCGCCGCTGAGGATGACAACGAGGAGGAGGAGGAGGAAAACAACCCTCCCCCTGATGGGGGGAGGAAGAAGAGGGCGGCCTCCATGAATCTGGAGGCGGAAGCATCCAAGAGGGGGAAGGGCTCCCTTGCGGATAACTCCGCGTGGGACATCGACAGCAGTCCGAAGTGACGCCCCGGGAACAAGCCCCTGGCCGCATCGTAAGTACTAAGAACCCGCATATGTCCATTTATCTAGCCTCTCCGCTTTATGGTATTAATATGTTGGATTATGCTATTGCAGTCCGGCCCATGACAGCTCCATGCAGTCCTCATCTGGAGGTTCGCTAGATTCGAAGGCGATGGCCAGCGAGTCACCGTCGGCCGCTCAATCTCCCAAGGCCAAGGGCGATGCCGAGGTGCTCTCCCGAAGCAACTTCCCCGGCCAGGGAGAGGGTCAGGAGGCGCCAGAGGGCGAGACCTCAGTTGCCGGACACATGGGGGAGCAGTCCCCCATGGAGACTGGCGATGGGCGCCATGCTCAGTTTGGCCCCCAGCCGAATACGATATCGGAGACCTATACAGCTCCGGAATCCGGCAAGCCACCTCCTTTGAGAGAAGGAGGTGTGCCTGTCCCGCCGGTGACCTCTATCCAACCAGAGGCACCGGATAATTTGCTGGAAGCGCTATGAGGCGCTTCCATTGTGGAGGAACACCGTATCCTTATGGGTACGGTGATTGAGAGGGTTCAGTCGGTCAAGAGCGGACTGAACGAAGCCTGTAGCAGCCTGCTAATAGGTTTTGAGGTAAACGACGCAAAAGAGAAAATCCCAATATAGACAGTAGCCCCTGAGACACTATCCGGTGTTCGGAAAAAAAAGCCGGACACAGGATCAATTAAATTTCGCAGGAAACTAACTAAATATGTCTTATGTGAATAAGAAGGCATCGTTGCTGGCCACGACCTCACACACTGCCAAAGTCTCCGGACTAAAGCAGAGACTGGAGCGGGCCAAGGAGGAGCTCGGCCAGGCGAGGAAGCAGCTAGAAGACTAGCAAGCTATGTAATGACTCGCTATATATTCGGAAAGAATAAATGATGTGTATTGAAAGTAGTGTCATGATATGTGTAGGAGCGACAACCGAGGTCGAGGCCCTTAAAAAGGCCCTGGCCGAAGCCGAGGAAAAAGCTGCCAAGGAGCAAGCCGCCCGTAAGAAGCTCAAGGCCCGGCTTAATGAGGTCCAGCAAGAGCTCCAGGACGCTGTGAAAAAATGCGAGGACTTGGAGTGCGATGTTTCGGCTCGAGAGATCGAACTCACCAAGGCTTGCCAAAGCGCGGAAGAGGCCCGGGTTGAAGCTCAAGGCGCCCTCCAGGAGATCCAGGAGGCCAAGAAGATCGCGGCGGGTAAGGCATTTAGTATGCAAAGCAAGTATGTGGAGAAGAAGTATTTCTTACTAACCCGGATTCGGAGTTCTCTAGGGGCGTTTGCGGATCTGCCGCGTAGTGTGTTAGACGCTATGGAGTTCTTCCGAGCCGAAGAAGGGAGCTCAACGGAGAAGCTGTTCTGGTCGCAATACCATGTGCCAGAACATCCAGTGCCCTTCACCGATCAGCTAAAACAGCTGGTCGAGCTGCATAGGGTGGCCAAACTGGCCATGAAGGATTTAATAATCCAGTTGTGGCCTGCCAAAGCTATACCCAGCAGCTACTTCGGTCTCGTGAAGCGGCTTGTAGGTGCCTGCCCTCGGCTGGACATCGTCAAGTGGTCGGCCTGCATCGAGGGCGCGCGCATGGCCTTCGCCGATGTCAAGGTGTGGTGGGCGAAGATGGATGCCGACAAGCTTCTGACCGAGGGGCCGCCTGAGGGCAAGGAGTACCGCACGCCCGAGCGGTATTTTGAAGACCTCCTGGAGGGGTCTCGCATTGTGGCGACGCAATGTGCACAAGACATTATTTTTGAATTAATACATTCATGTTGTCTCTGCCTTGTATCATGAAACAAAGTTGTTATGTAATATAATGTTTGTTTTTCTTAAAAAATAACCTCCTATGCGGCCGTGTTGTATGAAATCTGAGAGTTGGCCAGTCATCGGCTTCTGCCCCCACGTAGGTAGTACGGGGGTGTTCGGGATGTAATCTAAACACTCTTGATCAAATTGTTTGGTCCTTGAAGGAGGTGTTTAGCGCAACGAACCACGCAATCAGACTATTCGGCTTGAACACCCTCACTTAGCCATAGGAGTTTGACAATAAAAATTTAGGCGCAGCCCCTAGTATCTGAACTAGGAAGCTGTAAACACTTGATCGGGCAAGTACCGATCCCTCGCATAATGCGGAAAAAATCTTAGGATTTGATACTTCCGAAGAGCTGACCGGCTCTCGCCGCATCATGACAGTCAGTTTTCGGCTTTCTCTACTGAGGTGCTCCTTCGGGTAAACCAGGGCACAATCGCAGTAGTTCTCCCTTTACAACCTTAGCTGATATAGCGGAACATAAGGTAGCAAGCACAGGAGTCGGGCAACCCAACTATTGACCAAAGACAAGATTCGGAGGCAATGCATATAGTGCTAAATTCGGGGTGCCGAACTATACTGTAAAAAAGTGTTCGGACTTTGTTGCCGTAGTGCGGGGCGCTATGAAGCCCCTGGCAAATGCGAAACGTACCAAAGTGTACGGGTGCTCTCTGATAAGGTTATCAACAGAAAAAAGGAAAACAGAAAAGGAGCAAAGGTAATGAGCCGGGGCCCTAAAATTTGGGCCGCAAACTGTTTCCATTATAATTTGATTAATACGTCAAAGCGCATTGATACAAATAGTCGATAAGCAACAGGCTATTTGACATGCCACAACCAAGGGAGAGCTGCGTGTGGGTCCTGAAAACAGGTAGAGTGGTTGTTAAAGAAACCACCTAGAAATTCCCCTCTACATCCAAGCTGACTACCGTTTTGGTGTATTTGTCCTTCGAAAGGACCTGCGATCAAGCCATCAGGGAAGGCCTGTGGAAAAGAAACCTGAAAAGGGGAAAAAAGAAACAGTGAAAGTATGTGTGTCTGGGAGCGGTCCAGCCGTATTGTGGATCACAAGGTAGGTATGCCTCCGTCTATGCCCATGGTATTTTGAGTGCGTAGTTATGTACGCGCGCTACGAATGCCGCCAATTGATCGGGACTAGGAAGGAGGCCAAATTGCTTATCGAGCTCTCAACGAGCCGGGTTGTCCTTCTGCAGAATAGTCTAGATTCTCTTGATAGTGTCCGGGAGTTCGGCCGCTGAATTGAGGTTCTGCTTGAGAAGGCCGCTTTGTACTTCTGCTGCTAAGGCAGCGGTGTGCTCCTCGGTACGGAGGGAGTGTTCCGTGTTTCCATTGACTGTTATGACGCCGCGTGGTCCGGGCATCTTGAGCTTGAGATAAGCATAGTGTGGCACCGCATTGAATCGAGCGAATGCGGTTCATCCAAGTAGTGCGTGATAGCCGCTGCGAAAAGGGACGATATCGAAGATTAACTCTTCGCTTCGGAAGTTGTCCGGAGATCCGAAGACAACCTCTAGTGTGATTGAGCCCGTACAGCGGGCCTCTACACCTGGTATGACTCCTTTAAAGGTAGTCTTTGTGGGCTTGATCCATGATGGATTAATGCCCATTTTGCGCACTGTGTCCTGATAGAGCAGATTGAGGCTGCTACACCGTCCATGAGGACTCGCGTCAGGTGAAATCCATCAATGATTGGGTCGAGGACCAGCGCGGCTGAACTGCCATGACAGATACTGGTCGGATGATCCCGACGATCGAAGGTGATCGGGCATGACGACCATGCATTGAATTTTGGGGCGACTGGCTCTATCGCATAGACGTCCCTAAGCGCGTGCTCGCGCTCCCTCTTGGGGATGTGTGTAGCATATATCATGTTCACAGTTTTGACCTAAGGGGCAAACTTCTTCTGTCCCCCTGTGTTCGGTTGACGGGGCTCCTCATCGTCGTCCTTGCTTTGCGATCCCTTTTCCTTGTTCTCAGTGTTTAACTTGTCGGCCTATTTAAAAACCCAGCAATCTCTGTTGGTATGGTTGGCTGGTTTGTCTAGGGTGCCATGGATCTGACACGGACGATCAAGTATGCGGTCCAAGCTGGATGGTCCCTGATTGTTTCTTTTATATGGCTTCTTCTGCTGACCGGACTTGGAGCCACTGAATCCGGCGTTGACTGTCGTGTCATCGGTGTTGTCACCATTGCTTCGGCGTTTGTGTCTGCTGCGTCGGAGTTTGCCGTTGCTATTTTTAACCTCGGAGGTGCCCGTTTGACTTGCTGTGTTTTTGCTACGGGCGAGCCAACTATCCTCACCTGCACAAAAGCGGGTCATGAGTGTCGTGAGGGCTGCCATGGACTTCGGCTTTTCCTGGCCGAGGTGGCGGGCGAGCCATTCGTCATGGATGCTATATTTAAAGGCCGCTAGGGCTTCGGCATCCGGACAGTCGATGATCTGGTTCTTTTTAGTTAGGAACCTAGTCCAGAATTTCCTGGCTGACTGTCCAGGCTGTTGAACTATGTGACTTAAGTCATCGGCATCTGGTGGCCGGACATATGTACCTTTTGGAAGTTGTCAAGGAAGGCTTCTTCCAAGTCCTCCCAACTGCCAATAGAATTTTCAGGCTTTTAACCAGTGCCGAGCTGGCCCTTTGAGTTTTAGTGGGAGGTATTCGATGGCGTGAAGGTCATCTCCGCGGGCCATATGGATGTGGAGAATAAAATCCTCAATCCATACCGCGGGGTCGGTTGTTCCATCGTATGATTCTATATTTACGGGTTTAAACCCTTATGGGAATTCATGATCCATTACTTCGTCAATGAAGCAAAGAGGGTGTGCGACGCCTCTATATCGGGCTGCATCGCGACGTAGCTCCGATGGAGTCCGTCTGCGGTTTTCGGCCCGGGCGTGACTAGGTTTGTCACATCCGAATAGATAGCCGTCGTCGCGTGTCGAGGCACATCCTCGCGATCCGTAGATCAATCTTGTATGTCCTTCTCTACTGTCCAGGTCCTGCCGAAGGTCGTATGTATATCCCTGAGCTGTTTTATCTCTGTTTTGACATTGAGGTGGGGCGGGCTACTGTTCGGCTTGAGCTGCCGCTTTATCCCGACCGCGTGTTGGTCGGTCGGCCGCATTGCGCAAGGGAGGTATTGGCTCCAGCGCCTCCTCATCGAAATGAGGTAGCAATTTGTGCTTCGGGTAACTCTTGGCTGGGCGCTTGAGGCCGTATTCTTCAGCTGCCAGGAATCAGTCCATCTATCATTGAGCAGATCTTGCTCAGCTTGAAGCTGCTGCTGCTTCTTTTTCAGGCTCCTTGTAGTGGCTATTAGCCGGCACTTAAAGCGCTCCTGCTTGAGAGGTTCCTCAGGCACGATAAAATCCTCGTTGCCGAGGCTCACCTCATCCTCGGAGAGTGGAAGGTAATTACTGTCCTCCGAGTCCTCGGTTATGGCCTGTTCGTCAAGGCTAACTTGCCCGTTTTCCCGTTCCTTCTGTTTGGAAGTTGCTTCAACGGGGTCTTCATTATCTTGGGCACCGTTCGGAGTATTATCATCTCCTGTGCCGGTGTTACTATCTTTGCTGCCAGTGCTTTAGTGGTATCTTAGGAGGTTTATCCTCGACTGGATCCTTCTTGTTATCGCCCTTGTTCTCTTCAGGTGTGTCTACCATGTATACGTCATATGAGGAGGTGGCTGTCCAACTTCCAGTAAACGGCGGGTTTTGGGCCTCCTCTTCTCCGGCATTGTTGTCCATACCGTCGATGTCTTCAGAACCGTAATCGAGTATGTCAGTTAGGTCTTCGATAGTGGCTATGTAGTGGGTGGCGGGTGGGAAGCAAAATTCCCCGTCATCAGCCTCCAGTTCGAACCGAATATAGTTCGGCTGTGAGTCCCCCACAAAGGATAGATTTTTAATGAGTTTAGCACGTCGCCTAAAGGCAAATGCCGGAAGATGTCCATGGCGCTGAATTCAACGATCGATGACCGATCCTGCTCGACACACGCGGACGCACATGGTTCGGAACTTATAGCCGGAAACGAGTCCGAGGTTCCGGTGTGACAGACATCACCCAAGGTTAGGTTTGTGTGCGGCTCCAATGCCGTGGAATCTGCGGCTTCCGTGGCTGGGTTGAGCTTCCCGTCCTTGGATGGAGGGATCTGCTCTAGATCTAAAGCCAGAGTGGCTACAGGTGCAATTTCCTGGGTATGGCCCGATGACAGATTTAAGTCATGTTCATCGTGGTGACGGGGAGCGACTGCCGTGGTCTCGAATCCGTCGAAGATCAAGTCTCCGCGGATATCTGCGACGTAGTTCAAGCTCTCAAATCTGACCTGATGGCCAGAGGCGTAGCTATCGATCTGCTCTAGATGGCCAAGTGAGTTGGCTCGCAGTGCGAAGCTGCCGAACACAAAGATCTGTCCGGGGAGGAAGACCACTCCTTGGACAGTATTGTTGTGGATGATTGAAGGGGCCATCAAACCTTTTGGGGACGGCACAGTGGAACTCTCAATGAAAGCACCAATGTCGGTGTCAAAACCGGCGGATCATGGGTAGGGGGTCCCGAACTGTGCGTCTAAGGTCGATGGTAACAGGAGACAGGGGACACAATGTTTACCCAGGTTCGGGCCCTCTCTATGGAGGTAATACCCTACTTCCTGCTTGATTGATCTTGATGAATATGAGTATTACAAGAGTTGATCTACCACGAGATCGTAATGGCTAAAACCCTAGAAGTCTAGCCTGTCTGACTATAATTGTATCTGTGTCCTCTACGGACTAAACCCTCCGGTTTATATAGACACTGGAGGGGACTATGGTTACACAAAGTCGGTTACAGAGAAGGGAATCTTCATATTTGATCGCCAAGCTTGCCTTCCACACCAAGGAGAGTCCCATCCGGACACGGGTAAAATCTTTGGTCTTTGTATCTTCACAGCCCATTAGTCCGGCCCATGTCCAACAAGCCGGACGCCCGAGGACTCCCTCAGTCGCCTTCTCAGCCACGACAAGGAGCTTCTCCTTGGCCTCCAGCCGAGCCTCCTCCTCGGAGACGAGCTTGGCATGGGATGCCTGGGCCACCTCCACCTCCTCCTTCAGCTCCTCCAAGCGGCTCCACTCCGCGGCATGTTCCTGGGCTGCCTGCTCCAGTTCAGCATCGTGGTTGGTGAGCGCAGCCTCCCGGGCCATCAGCTCCTCCTCCTTCTCCTTGAGCTGGCGAGTGCGGGCGGCCTGCTCGTCACGGAGGGCCTTCAACTCGGCATCCACCGTGCGGTAGCGTTTCTCGGCGGCCGCTGCATCAGTCAGCGCTGCATCGCGAGGAGCTGCGGCCACACCGGCCACCTTCCTGCCTTCCTCGGTGGCGGCCTCGGCCTGGCCCCAGGCTGCCCTGACGGTCGAGTTGGCCTGGAGCCACCCCGAGACCAGCCCCAGACGCCCCGTCGTCATGCGCCAGTCGGTGCCCTGAAGATCAGCCCGGAGCCGGTCCAGCGCCGTGAAGGTATCCTCCAGAGCGCTGGGCATGGCGGAGCAACCATGGCCCGCCAGCGTGACGGCTTGGGGAGTAGGTGGCACCAGCGCCTGGTCCAGCAAGGCAACAACAGCAAGGACGGTAGGGGGCTCCAGAGCCCTCGGACCCCCAGCGGGCGTGCTGGAGATAAGCGCCTCCGGAGTCAGCTTAGCCTCGGTGGCGGACTCCTCCTGAGGCTGAGCCTCCAAACCTCGGGAGGCACACCCCATCATGGGCGGACGCCAGGCGGCCTCTTCTTCCCGCACCAGAGTCGCCGTGGCCGCGACAGGCCGCCTAGCCTCGGAGGCCCTGGCCTCCTCTTTCTTCCTCTTCAGCACCGGTTGCAACCTGACCGCCAGAAGGAGGGCGTCATGAGCACGTCATCAAAGATGAGAAGCAGAAGCAAAGTAAAAAACTTACTCGTCATCAGCAAATGTACACTCTCCTCTTGGCTAGGAGCGTGGCGCCCCCAAGCTTCGCCACACTCTCAGGAGTGGACGAGCGTGCGGCGGCCGGCTCTGTGACGGCGGCGGCCGGCGACGAGGCGGAGGCGTCGCCCTGGGGAAGCAACACCATCCCGCCCTTCTTCGGGGTCCCCCGCTTCAGCCTCCTCAGAGGGGTGCCCCCGGACCTCGTGGCAACCCAGGAGGAGCGCGGTGACCCCTCGGCTAGGTGCTCACCGGCGTCATCATCATCGGAGAGGACACGAAGGAGATCGCTCTGCCGCGGGGGAGAGGTCTCCCCCACCCCCTCCAAGGTCGCCTCCGAGTCCTCCTCCCCCTCCTCCCCGGATTGCTCACTGAAGGACACCAGCACCGGGGAGCTAGGGGGCTGGGGAGGCTTTAGCGGCATGAGCCCTCGCTCGTTGAAGACGAGCATGGCGGCGAGCACCTTCTCTCCGTCGTCACGGTGGTACAGTGGGAGATAAGCTTCGGGGAGGCCGCCCGGTTCCTTCTCGAGCAGGGTGTGCACGGCCTTGCTCAACTCCTCGTCGGTCAAGTCTTCCGGGCGCAGCCGGAGGTCGTCTTTCACACCCTTTAGGCTCCACAGAGGGCGCAAGTACGCCAAGAGCAGAGCCAGGCGCTGCGTCAGGAACTCCTCGACGAGCATGGCCCTTGTTAGCTTCTTCGCCTCCACGTCAGCCGTCATCTTCTCCAGCAGCAGCTCCGCCCTAGGGGTCGGTGAGCTTCTCCTGAGCCCATCGGTCCAGCTTCACCGGCAACGCGGTTGGCAGTTCCAGCCGAGCGTGAGAGTGCTTGGCGTCCAAAATATCCACTTGCACCGGAAGTCCTCCACCTTCTTCCCGGCCCTCAAGATCGGGTTGCAGCCATGAGAAGCGATGAAGCAGACGCACCTGGAGCACTGGGTGCCGCCCATCCGGAGGTAGAAGAAGTGGCGGAGCAGCGCAACGGAGGGCGCCACCCCCACAAATGCCTCGCAATAGAAGGCGAAGATCGACATGAGGAAGATGGAGTTGGGATGAAGATGAATGGCGTGGATCTGGTAATGGTTGAGAACGGCAAAGAAGAAATTGGAGAAAGGGGGGACGAGCCCGGCAAAGACGCTGTGCAGGAAGAAGGGGTAGAAGGTTTCCCCCATGGTTTCCGGCTTGGTGGAGCTAACCCGGAGCGCCATCTCCCGTCCCTCATGGTCGCTGCTCGCCGTGAGCAGGAGCACGGCGGCAAGATGCTTCTCATCATCGATGGTCAAAGCATTGAGGTTCGGCTCGAGCACGGGGGCGGAACGCGTGGAAGAAGCAGTGGGCTTTGCCTTCCCGGTGGCCATCGGTGTTAAGCTCGGGGAAAGGTTCGGCAGATCTCAAGGCGCTCTGAACGGGGAGAGAAGGGGATCTGGAGCAAGACGAAGGGAAGGCAATGAAGGCTCGGCGGCAGGCGCCAGCCATTTTGCCAGTCCAGGACAGTTGCCGAGGCTTCGTGGGGAAGCAGAGGCGCCCACGTCCCATCAAGCACCACATGTCGACCAGGTCCACAGGAGGTTGGGGCCCGCGGCCCTCCACCCTTTCCCTTTTGCTACACCTCGAAGCCAAGTCCGAGCGCGCCTTCGGCCCAGGGGCTACTGTCGCCGTTCTGGGAACCGGGGTACCCAGACTTGCCTACCTGCAGCCCACCGCGTGGCTCCATCGACGGCCTGGTATGGCCCATCTTCAGCACCAACAACACAAGACCCTCGCGAGGGGCCAAGCCTCGCGAGGCGGACTACGTCAAGACCTCCAGAAGGAGCGGCCTCCTCAGGCTGGGCTCCTGAGGAGCGGAGATTTCTATGTGAGCCCTCACCTCATGAGGTTTGGATGACGCAAGCCTTGACGACCAGGGCCAGGCAGGTGCCAGCGGGCGCAGTGCAGCAGGTTCCCTCTTTGGTGCTAAAGAGGCAAGCGCAGGCGCGGAGTCCCGAGGCATCAACCAAAGGTTTCCATTTCCATGCTACAAGACCAAGACCGCCAGGACGACAGGACGGAGGTCATCGCCAAGCCCACCACGGCGTCACGACCTGAAGCTTTGCAGGCGAAGACTACCTTTTGTTAGGATAAGATGTACTAGTTGTCTCCCTTTGAATTTGGCCGTTGTGGGATCCCTTCCTACCTTCATTTTGGAAGAGGACCAAGGCCACTATATGTATAGCCTAGCCACCACCATAGAGGGGGATTCGGATCCAGTCCATCCGCACCCTCACCAGCTCACTCAAACACAAGAACACACCTCTTGAGGTTGTTCTTCCACTGTACTAGTTCATCCTCAGCCCACCTCGAGGATAATCCACCACAAAACAGGAGTAGGGTTTTACACCGCAAGGTGGCCCAAACCTGGGTAAAATGTCGTGTCCCATTTACTTCCAGTTCATCGAGCTAGGCCATGAGATCGACAAGTTGGCCAACTGGGGAGGTTGAGTTCTTCGCACGCACCCCAGAGTTCGAGTCTATCTTGGGTCTGCGGAGCTCCGAATCGGACACATACAATGTCTGTACATTCAATTACTTTTATTGTTTATCAGCCATTTGAATTGGAGAGGGCGATGGCAGCATCTAAGGGAGTAACAACACGGTCTTCGGAAAAGATAGTGCTACCAGTCGATGCAGATAGAACCACGGTTGTACTTGCCCAAGAACCAGGCCCACCACACATAACCCAAACTCCCGCAGATTGTACCCCTACCCAGTTAGACAGAGAACCAGCTACACCCCTTCTAACCCCAACCCCAGCAGATAGTAACCCAGTTCCAGTTGACACAGCACTGTCTCCACCACAGAGCACCCAAACATGAGAAGTTAGTAAGGGAACTGCAGTGCCCAAAGCATGAGTACCACCACTCCGAATCCCAACTCAACGCTTCAAGTAAAAGAAGAATTTTTCTCAGATCAGGTTCTGTAGCTATGGTTCGTACTCCTTTGCTCTTGCATCACTGTATTTACTCATACCAACTATTTTCAAATTTGCAGGATGGAATTGAAACTCCAATGGAGCAACAGGTATGTTTTAAACCTGTTTCTTTAACTGGATTGCCGTTGTAACTTGCTCTATGTTGATTTCAATTCCAATTGAATAAACATTTATGTTCTCATGTCATGCACATTACAAGTGTTGTTATTGCTCTGTACTTTCCCACACTTATATTCTGTCTATTCTGCTTTGTCTTAAACAGATATTATTTGAACTGCGTCTCTATCTTGATTTGGCAACAAAAACTAGAATGATATAGACCATACAGTGACCATGGGACATAGATATATGTTTGTTTCATGCTGTTATCCTGTCCACTTTACTACTGAACTGATTTACCAGAATGAGTTTCATATACAACATGGTAAACCTGTGATGTGTCTGCTTGTTTCTCTTTTAGAATGTGGAAAAAATATTGGAGAAGATACCCCGTTATGCAATGGTAAAGGAAGTAATGCAGATAAGGTTCAACATAGTGAGACATTCCTGTTGGTCTCCAAGAAAGCTGATAAAAACTATCTTGACGACAGTGGGACAATCCAAAAGTCATGTCTTGATGTAGTGTTCGAGTTACTGGCCACTACTGCTGGCACAAGCTCTTCGAACTCGCTGCCTGAATCAGTTCGTCTTCTTGAGTCTCAGTTTCAGGTTGAAAGACATCGATTAGATGTGCTGCGACAGGAAGCCGAAGGACTGAGGAAGTCCCTGCAGAATTCAGATGCATACTTTCTGGTGCAATAGAAAGCGCTAGACGATTTAAGCGCCAAACAAGAGAAAATTAATAAGCTTGCTAACCATCTTGCCACCATTATGTGTACCCAGGATATTGTTTCTTGAGATCTTCTGGAGTGGTTTTTGTTCTGGACTTGTTTTGCCGCGGCGTTTATTTGCACTGGTCGCCAACTTTGACAACCAGTGTATGTGATATGTTGCTTTGTTCCCTATATTTGCACTGGTGGCGAACTTTGATGCCCAGTGGATGTAATATGTGTAATAGCCGTGATAGCCTAGCGTAAGTTGCTTGCTTATTTATTTCCTTGTTGTCTTGTTTATTTTTTTGCTTGTAGTCAGTGCAGTTCTTTTTCCGCGGTTTGCTTGTGGCCGCAATAACCTATTTTTTACTAGGCCACAATAACCATGGGCTACATATTTACTGTAGTGACCATGGGCCTCCTACGGGCCGTAGAAACAATGGGAGTTCTACGGGCCGTAGAAACAATGGGCCTTCTACGGGCCGTAGAAACAATGGGCCTTCTAGGGGCCTTAGCATCAATAGGCCTTCTACGGGCCGTATGATCGATTGGCCAAACATGGGCTATTAACAGACCGCATTATGGGCCATAAACGGGCTAGAGTTGGAATAGTTCGTTCATGGGCCAACCATAAAGGGCCGTCGTTAATCGTCCGTATTTGATGACGCTATCAAAACAGCCCAACGGATTAACGGGCCACTGATACGTCTCCAACGTATCTATAATTTTTGATTGCTTCATGCTATATTATCTTCTGTTTTGGACATTATTGGGCTTTATTATCCACTTTTATATTATTTTTGGGACTAACCTATTAACCGGAGGCCCAGCCCAGAATTGTTGTTTTTTGCCTATTTCAGAGTTTCACATAAAAAGAATATCAAACGGAGTCCAAACGGAATGAAACCTTCGGGAACGTGATTTACGGAATGAACGTGATCCAGGAGACTTGGACCCTACGTCAAGCAACCAACAGGGAAGCCACGAGGTAGGGGCGCGCCTACCCCCCCCCAGAGCGCGCCCTCCACCCTCGTGGGCCCCCTGTTGCTCCACCGACGTACTTCTTCCTCCTATATATACCTACGTACCCTCAAACGATCAGATACGGAGCCAAAAACCTAATTCCACCGCCGCAACCTTCTGTACCCACGAGATCCCATCTTGGGGCCTGTTCCGAAGCTCCGCCGGAGGGGGCATCAATCACGGAGGGCTTCTACATCAACACCATAGCCTCTCCGATGATGTGTGAGTAGTTTACCTCAGACCTTCGGGTCCATAGTTAGTAGCTAGATGGCTTCTTCTCTCTTTCTGGATTTCAATACAATGTTCTCCCCCTCTCTTGTGGAGATCTATTCGATGTAATCTTCTTTTGCGGTGTGTTTGTTGAGACTGATGAATTGTGGGTTTATGATCAAGTTTATCTATGGACAATATTTGAATATTCTCTGAATTCTTTTATGTATGATTGGTTATCTTTGCAAGTCTCTTTGAATTATCAGTTTGGTTTGGCCTACTAGATTGATCTTTCTTGCAATGGGAGAAGTGCTTAGCTTTGGGTTCAATCTTGCTGTGTCCTTTCCTAGTGATAGTAGGGGCAGCAAGGCACATATTGTATTGTTGCCATCGAGGATAACAAGATGGGTTTTTTTTATCATATTGCATGAATTTATCCCTCTACATAATGTCATCTTGCTCCAGGCGTTACTCTGTTCTTATGAACTTAATACTCTAGATGCATGCTGGATAGCGGTCGATGTGTGGAGTAATAGTAGTAGATGCAGGCAGGAGTCGGTCTACTTGTCTCGGACGTGATGACTATATACATGATCATACCAAGATATTCTCATAACTATGCTCAATTCTGTCAATTGCTCAACAGTAATTTGTTCACCCACCGTGAAATACTTATGCTCTTGAGAGAAGCCACTAGTGAAACCTATGGCCCCCGGGTCTATCTTCATCATATTAATCTTCCAACACTTAGTTATTTCCGTTTCTTTTTACTTTGCTTTTATTTTACTTTGCATCTTTGTCATAAAAATACCAAAAATATTATCCTATCATATCTATCAGATCTCACTCTCGTAAGTGACCGTGTAGGGATTGACAACCCCTTATCGCGTTGGTTGCGAGCATTTATTTGTTTTGTGTAGGTGCGAGGGACTCGCGCGTAGCCCCCTACTGGATTGATACCTTGGTTCTCAAAAACCGAGGGAAATACTTACGCTACTTTGCTGCATCACCCTTTCCTCTTCAAGGGAAAACCAACGCAGTGCTCAAGAGGTAGCAAGAAGGATTTCTGGTGCCGTTGCCGGGGAGGTCTATACAAAAGTCAACATACCAAGTACCCATCACAAACCCTTATCTCCTGCATTACATTATTTGCCATTTGCCTCTCGTTTTCCTCTCCCCCACTTCACCCTTGCCGTTTTATTCGCCCTCTCTTTTCCGTTTGCCTCTTTTTGCCTGTTTCTTCTTTGCTCGTGTGTTGGATTGCTTGTTTGTCACGATGGCTCAAGATAATACCAAATTATGTGACTTTACCAATACCAGCAATTTCGATTTCCTTAGCACTCCGATTGCTCCTCTTACCGATACAGAATCTTGTGAAATCAATGCTGCTTTGTTGAATCTTGTCATGAAAAATCAATTCGCCGGCCTTCCTAGTGAAGATGCCGCTACTCATCTAAATAGCTTCGTTGATTTGTGTGATATGCAAAAGAAGAAAGATGTTGATAATGATATTGTTAAACTGAAGCTATTTCCTTTTTCGCTTAGAGATCGTGCTAAAGCTTGGTTTTTGTCTTTGCCTAAAAATAGTATTGATTCTTGGAATAAGTGCAAAGATGCTTTTATCTCTAAGTATTTTCCTCCCGCTAAGATTATCTCTCTTAGAAACGATATTATGAATTTTAAGCAACTTGATCATGAACATGTTGCACAAGCTTGGGAGAGGATGAAATTAATGATACGTAATTGCCCTACTCATGGTTTGAATTTGTGGATGATTATACAAAAATTTTATGCCGGATTGAATTTTGCTTCTAGAAATCTTTTAGATTCGGCCGCGGGAGGCACTTTTATGGAAATGACTTTAGGAGAAGCTACTAAACTCCTAGATAATATTATGGTTAATTATTCTCAATGGCACACTGAAAGATCTACTAATAAAAAAGTGCATGCGATAGAAGAAATTAATGTTTTGAGTGGAAAGATGGATGAACTTATGAAATTATTTGCTACTAAGAGTGTTTCTTCTGATCCCAATGATATGCCTTTGTCTACTTTGATTGAGAATAGTAATGAATCTATGGATGTGAATTTTGTTGGTAGGAATAATTTTGGTAACAACGCGTATAGAGGAAACTTTAATCCTAGGCCTTATCCTAGTAATTCCTGTAATAATTATGGTAATTCCTACAACAATTCTTATGGAAACTTTAATAAGATGCCCTCTGAATTTGAGACTAGTGTTAAAGAGTTTATGAATTCGCAAAAGAATTTCAATGCTTTGCTTGAAGAAAAATTGCTTAAAGTTGATGAATTGGCTAGGAACGTTGATAGAATTTCTCTTGATGTTGATTCTTTGCAACTGAGATCTATTCCTCCTAAGCATGATATCAATGAGTGCCTCAAAGCCATGAGAATTTCCATTGATGAGTGCAAAGAAAGAACCGCTAGGATGCATGCTAAGAAAGATTGCTTTATAAAAGCGTGTTCTTCTAACTTTTATGAAAACAAAGGTGAAGATATAAAAGTTATTGATGTGTCCCCTATTAAATCTTTGTTTTGCAATATGAATCTTGATAATGATGGGACTGAGTATGATCCACCTTTACCTAGAAGGTGTTCCAAAAACTCGGAGTTTTTAGATCTTGATGCTAAAATTGATAAAAGTGGGATTGAAGAGAACAAAACCCTAGATATTAATAAACCCACTATTTTCGATTTCAAGGAATTTAATTATGATAATTGCTGTTTGATAGATTGTATTTCCTTGTTGCAATCCGTGCTAAATTCTCCTCATGCTTATAGTCAAAATAAAGCCTTTACCAAACATATCGTTGATGCTTTGATGCAATCTTATGAAGAAAAGCTTGAGTTGGAAGTTTCTATCCCTAGAAAACTTTATGATGAGTGAGAACCTACTATAAAAATTAAGATTAAAGATCATGAATTCTATGCTTTGTGTGATTTGGGTGCTAGTGTTTCCATGATTCCAAAAACTTTGTGCGATTTGCTAGGTTTCCGTGATTTTGATGATTGCTCTTTAAACTTGCACCTTGCGGATTCCACTATTAAGGAAGGGAATATTAGATTCCAATTTCCATTAAAGAAAGGCATGGAATACTTCCCTAGGAAGAATATAAAATTACCATATGAATCTATCATGAGAGCCACTTATGGATTGCCTACCAAAGATGGCAATATCTAGATCTATCCTTGCTTTTATGCAGCTAGGGGCGTTAAACGATAGCGCTTGTTGGGAGGCAACCCAATTTTATTTTTAGTTTTTTTCTTTTTGATTCTGTTTAGGAATAAATATTTGTTCTAGCCTCTGGTTAGATGTGTTTTTATGTTTTAATTAGTGTTTTTGCCAAGTTAAACCTATAGGATCTTCTTGGATGATAGTTATTTGATCTTGCAGAAATTTCCAGAAACTTTCTGTTCACGAAAACAATTGTTAAAAATCACTAGAACGTGATAAAATATTTATTCCAATTGCTGATGATCAATAAACAAATTTTCTAGGTCTTCCTATTTTGGCTGATTTTTTGGAGTTCCAGAAGTTTGCGTTAGTTACAGATTACTACAGATTGTTCTGTTTTTGACAGATTCTGTTTCTCGTGTGTTGTTTGCTTATTTTGATGAATCTATGGCTAGTAAAAGAGTTTATAAACCATAGAGAAGTTGGAATACAGTAGGTTTAACACCAATATAAATAAATAATAAGTTCATTACAGTACCTTGAAGTGGTCTTTTGTTTTCTTTCGCTAACGGAGCTCACAAGATTTTCTGCTGAGTTTTGTGTTGTGAAGTTTTCAAGTTTTGGGTGAAAGATTTGATGGTTATGGAACAAGGAGTGGAAAGAGCCTAAGCTTGGGGATGCCCATGGCACGCCCAAGATAATCGAAGGACACCAAAAAGCCAAAGCTTGGGGATGCCCCGGAAGGCATCCCCTCTTTCGTCTACTTCCATCGGTAAATTTACTTGGAGCTATATTTCAATTCGCCACATGATATGTGTTTTGCTTGGAGTGTCTTGTATGATTTGAGTCTTTGATTTTTGGTTTACCACAATCATCCTTGCTGTACACACCTTTTGAGAGAGACACACATGATTCGGAAATTATTAGAATACTCTATGTGCTTAATTTATATCTTTTGAGTTATATAGTTTTTGCTCTAGTACTTCACTTATATCTTTTAGAGCACGGTGGTGATTTTGTTTTATAGAAACTATTGATCTCTCATGCTTCATTTAGATTATTTTGAGTCTTAAATAGCATGGTGATTTGCTTAAATAATCCTAATATGCTAGGTATTCAAGAATAGTAAAAATTCTTATGAGTGTGTTGAATACTGTGAGAAGTTTGATGCTTGATAATTGTTTTGAGATAAGAAGATGGTGATATTAGAGTCATGCTAGTTGAGTAGTTGTGAATTTGAGAAATACTTGTGTTAAAGTTTGTGATTCCCGTAGCATGCACGTATGGTGAACCGTTATGTGATGAAGTCGGAGCATGATTTATTTATTGATTGTCTTCCTTATGAGTGGCGGTCGGGGACGAGCGATGGTCTTTTCCTACCAATCTATCCCCCTAGGAGCATGCGCGTAATACTTTGCTTTGATAACTTGTAGATTTTTGCAATAAGTATATGAGTTCTTTATGACTAATGTTGAGTCCATGGATTATACGCACTTTTCCTCCTTCCACCATTGCTAGCCTCTCTAATACCGCGCACTTTTCACCGGTATCATACACCCACCATATACCTTCCTCAAAACAGCCACCATACCTACCTATCATGGCATTTCCATAGCGATTCCGAGATATATTGCCATGCAACATACCACCGTTCCGTTTATTATGACACGCTCCATCATTGTCATATTGCTTTGCATGATCATGTAGTTGACATTGTATTTGTGGCAAAGCCACCGTTCATAATTCTTTCATACATGTCACTCTTGATTCATTGCATATCCCGGTACACTGCCGGAGGCATTCACCTAGAGTCATATTTTGTTCTAAGTATCGAGTTGTAATTGTTGAGTTGTAAGAAAATAGAAGTGTGATGATCATCATTTTTAGAGCATTGTCCCTAGTGAGGAAAGGATGATGGAGACTATGATTCCCCCACAAGTCGGGATGAGACTCCGGACGAAAAAAAGAGGCCATAAAAAAAGAAGAAAAGGCCCAAATAAAAAAATGATGAGAGAAAAAGAGAGAAGGGACAATGTTACTATCCTTTTACCACACTTGTGCTTCAAAGTAGCACCATGATCTTCATGATAGAGAGTCTCCTATGGTATCACTTTCATATACTAGTGGGCATTATAGAACTTGGCTTGTATAGTCCAATGATGGGCTTCCTCAAAATGCCCTAGGTCTTCGTGAGCAAGCGAGTTGGATGCACACCCACTTAGTGTCTTTTGTTAAGCTTTCATATACTTATAGCTCTAGTGCATCCATTGCATGGAAATCCCTACTCACTCACATTGATATCTATTGATGGGCATCTCCATAGCCCGTTGATACGCCTAGTTGATGTGAGACTATCTTCTCCTTTTTGTCTTCTCCACAACCACCATTCTATTCCACATATAGTGCTATGTCCATGGCTCACGCTCATGTATTGCGTGAAGATTGAAAAAGTTTGAGAACGTCAAAAGTATGAAACAATTGCTTGGCTTGTCATCGGGGTTGTGCATGATTTAAATATTTTATGTGGTGAAGATAGAGCATAGCCAGACTATATGATTTTGTAGGGATAACTTTCCTTGGCCATATTATTTTGAGAAGACATAATTGCTTAGTTAGTATGCTTGAAGTATTATTATTTTTATGTCAATATGAACTTTTGTCTTGAATCTTTCGGATCTGAATATTCATACCCCAATTAAGAAGAATTACATTGAAATTATGCCAAGTAGCACTCCGCATCAAAAATTCTGTTTTTTATCATTTACCTACTCGAGGACGAGCATGAATTAAGCTTGGGGATGCTTGATACGTCTCCAACGTATCTATAATTTTTGATTGCTTCATGCTATATTATCTTCTGTTTTGGACATTATTGGGCTTTATTATCCACTTTTATATTATTTTTGGTACTAACCTATTAACCGGAGGCCCAACCCAGAATTGCTGTTTTTTCCTATTTCAGAGTTTCGCAGAAAAAGAATATCAAACGGAGTCCAAACGGAATGAAACCTTCGGGGACGTGATTTTCGGAATGAACATGATCCAAGAGACTTGGACCCTACGTCAAGCAACCAACAGGGAAGCCCCCCAGGGCGCGCCCCCACCGTCGTGGGCCCCCTGTTGCTCCACCGACATACTTCTTCCTCCTATATATACCTACGTACCCCCAAACGATCAGATACGGAGCCAAAAACCTAATTCCACCGCTGCAACCTTCTGTACCCACGAGATCCCATCTTGGGGCCTGTTCCAGAGCTCCGCCGGAGGGGGCATCGATCACGGAGGGCTTCTACATCAACACCATAGCCTCTCCGATGATGTGTGAGTAGTTTACCTCAGACCTTCGGGTCCATAGTTAGTAGCTAGATGGCTTCTTCTCTCTTTTTGGATCTCAATACAATGTTCTCCCCCTCTCTCGTGGAGATACATTCGATGTAATCTTCTTTTGCGGTGTGTTTGTTGAGACCGGTGAATTGTGGGTTTATGATCAAGTTTATCTATGAACAATATTTGAATCTTCTCTGAATTCTTTCATGTATGATTGGTTATCTTTGCAAGTTTCTTCGAATTATCAGTTTGGTTTGGCCTACTAGATTGATCTTTCTTGCAATGGGAGAAGTGCTTAGCTTTGGGTTCAATCTTGCCGTGTCCTTTCCCAGTGACAGTAGGGGCAGCAAGGCACGTATTGTATTGTTGGCATCAAGGATAACACGATGGGGGTTTTATCATATTGCATGAATTTACCCCTCTACATAATGTCATCTTGCTTAAGGCGTTACTCTGTTCTTATGAACTTAATACTCTAGATGCATGCTGGATAGCGGTCGATGTGTGGAGTAATAGTAGTAGATGCAGGCAGGAGTCGGTCTACTTGTCTCGGATGTGATGCCTATATACATGATCATACCTAGATATTCTCATAACTATGCTCAATTCTGTCAATTGCTCAACAGTAATTTGTTCACCCATCGTGAAATACTTATGCTCTTGAGAGAAGCCACTAGTGAAACCTATGGCCCCCGGGTCTATCTTCATCATATTAATCTTCCAACACTTAGTTATTTCCGTTGCTTTTTACTTTGCTTTTATTTTACTTTGCATCTTTATCATAAAAATACCAAAAATATTATCCTATCATATCTATCAGATCTCACTCTCGTAAGTGACCGTGTAGGATTGACAACCCCTTATCGCGTTGGTTGCGAGGATTTATTTGTTTTGTGTAGGTGCGAGGGACTCGCACGTAGCCTCCTACTGGATTGATACCTTGGTTCTCAAAAACTAAGGGAAATACTTACGCTACTTTGCTGCATCACCCTTTCCTCTTCAAGGGAAAACCAATGCAGTGCTCAAGAGGTAGCAGCCACAAACGGGCCGACTGTAACCACGGGCTGAATTTGGCCTGCAAGCAAAAAAGGCCAGTAAGGGGACATAAGTAACCAAATGCTGGAAATGAGCCCAAGAATAAATGGGCCCTGAGAAGGCCGAAAGATAACACGGGTTGGAAATGGCCCGATGGAATAATGGGCCATCAATGGGTATAAAGCAGTACACTGTTCATTACGGGCCAGTATCACCACAGGCCGTTAATGGGCCAAGAGTTACAAAGGGCCTCATATGGGCCGAAAGACGTCATGGGCCATACATGGGCCGGAAGTTACAACGGGCTGGAATCATATTGTATGGCCCTGATGAAGCTACTGGGCTTAATTCGGATAGGCCGTAGCGAGCCGTGAGTTAGCGGGCCATAAATGGGCTATATACGAACAGGCTGTTAACATGCTTTCCTTGGGCCGGCCCGCTACCTTTTGACCAAGTCAAACGGGCCGGCCTTTTCACCAGAATGGACCTCTGTTGGGCCGTGCCACATGTCGACGTATCATAGGCGCCTCCTGTCCAATGAGTGGATGACATCTGTCCCAACGGTGAGCCGACATGTGGTTCCTCTAGCCATTGAGAATTTTACAACTGGAAAATCCCCATTTGTCCGGGCTGTTAACGGGTTATCGGATCCAAAACCCGACCCGATAGCTTAACGGCGACCTGTTTCGGTGGATGCCACGTGTCGGTTACCCTTGACGAAAGCACTTCCATGACGCGCCATTTATCATCATGGAAGTGGACACTTCCGTGATGATAATTTTGGTAATGTCATGGAACACTTCTACGACAGTACAGGTATGACTATCTTGATTCTGTCATAAAATCGTCATGGATGTACATGCATGACAGAAAATGTGACCTACTATGGCAAACACGTATCATCACGGAAGTGTATTTTTTTGTGATGTTGGAGACGTATCTGCATCCCCAAGCTTAATTCCTGCTCGTCCTCGAGTAGGTAAATGATAAAAGAAATAATTTATGAAATGTGAATGCTAGCATAGGGCATAGGTTTGATCAATAATAATTTCAATCACTTTTCCTAGCATCATAACAACAACTCTTTCTCATAAAACTCATCATGATAAAGTAGCAATCAATTCACGTGTTATGGTTCAAACAATGCATTCTCTTTAAACTTGACAACCTATGTTCTCAGTCACCAAACAATTGCAATTCAACTTATTCAACAAAGTCTAAGTAAGAGCTCCACATACTCAATCATCATATAGTCTTCTATGATTGCTAGTACTCAAAGCATATTTTTAGAACAAATGGCATCCATCGAACACAGAGAAAGATAGGGGCTTAATGTTTTGCCTCCCAACTCAGTTATCGTAGTGCTAATTGTCAACCATAATAATTCATGATCTAATATATTTGACCGGCCATATGTGCCTAGATCTTTCCCCACCACATGATGCTTGCCAACTAGAGAATGATTGAGGTTGAAATGAGAACGCATACTATTGACTCTTGCATAAAAGTAAATACTGAAAAGTAAAAGATAGGCCCTTCGCGGAGGGGAGCAGAGGTTGTCATGCTCTTTTTATTTTTGGATGTGCAAGCTCTTAATGAAAAGGAACGTCATGTTATATTGCCCCTTATGATAGCAACCTTTATTATGCAGTCCATCTCTTTTATTTCTTTGCCATCACAAGATCGTACAACGCTTATTTTCCCTTACAATAAAAGATCACTTATGTTATAGAAGCAATTTTTATTGCACTCATGAAAAGCACTGGCCCGGTTTGTTGATTAATTATCCATGGGGTCCGGAAAATCCTTATGCAAGTTTTAGTTGTTATTAGGCAAATTAAAACCAAGGTGGGCCTTGCTGGAGGAGTTTAAACCTAAGCGAATGTGCAGGGGGTTCCCATACACCCACATGTGTTAGGAGCGCTCGTCAAGGAACATAACGCCAGTATGACGGAAACTAGGGCGGCAAGACTGGAACAAAACACCAAGCAAAAGGCTAGGCCTTCCACCCTTTACCAAATATATAGATGTATTAATTAAATAAGAGATATTGTGATATCCCATGATATCCATGTCCCAACATGGAACAACCTGCAACTGCACCTGCAACTAGCAACGCTATAAGAAGGGCTGAGCAAGCGGTAACATAACCAAATAATGGTTTGCTAGGAAGGTGGAAAAGGTTAGAGGCTTATCATGGCAATTTTGGAGGCTTGACAACAAGTGGTAGGTAGCGTGACATAGGGATTACATCGAGACAATTAGCAAAGCAAAGATAGTAGTGATATCCAAGGTAATGGTCGTCTTGCCTGAAATCCCGCTCGGAAGAAGATCGAGTCCATGAAGTAGACGAACCAACGTAGTCGAACACATCCTCACAATCGCAACGAAATATGAACTATTGCGAAGAAGCACAACCGGAAAGAAGCAAGCAACGCCGTAAACAAAGAATCATGACAAGACATAATGCACAATCAAGTATGATGCATGACAAGGTTAAATGTTGTTACTCATGGCAAGAGATGATGCATGAAAGAACCCCGCATCAAAGGAAGTTTAAATGAGGCCGGAAACAACACATAACAATTCTGGAAAGTCCCCATATGCAAATTTCGAATTTGGTACTGGTTTTTTTGCCCTAAACCACAATGTTTTTAAACATGCAAAGTAAGTGTAGTATGTTTATCTACACATCTTTCTACCCCCAAATACATATAAACTTTATTTAATTCGGAGCGACGGTTTTTTAGTTATGAAATAAACCATTTTAACATGTCATTTATGCAAATTAATTCAAACATCACATTTAAACATTTTTAGCATGGATGAAAGATGCATATTATGAAAGTATATGAAATTCTAAGCATTTTCCATATATGACATCTTTTATTATGATGCAAGGCGGATCAAGGTTGTGCGCCGGCTCACTGGCTGCGTTACCGCCATGAGCAGGTTCATTTCCATGTCTGCCGTGCGTGCCTAGTCCTGGCCATCTCAGGTCCGGCCCTGTCGGCCCACCCAGGCCCGTCCCTAAAATCCAGGGCCTAGGCCCAATGGGCTTGCCCGTGGGCTGGGCTTGGGCCTGAGTTTTGAGCCCACCAGCAGGGCTTGGACGGGCTTGGGCTTGGCATATTGGCATTTTAAGGAAGAGGCCCGGCCCACGGCCCTAAGCCCTAAGGGCTTTTCAGGGCTTTTTATCAGATGGGCCGGGCTTGGGCTTGAAAAGTAGGCCCGATGGTAGGGCCTGGGAGGGCCTGGGCCTCAGTTTTTTGCCGCGCGCTTTTTCAGGCCTGGCCCAAGCCCGGCCCGGCCCATGGCTAGATATAAGCGTGCCCTTCCCTTTTCAAAATTTTGAAGAAG
This sequence comes from Triticum aestivum, assembly GCF_018294505.1. NCBI lineage: Eukaryota > Viridiplantae > Streptophyta > Magnoliopsida > Poales > Poaceae > Triticum > Triticum aestivum. The sequence goes on along the minus strand of NC_057799.1, from coordinate 264,870,305 downwards.
GCGGGCCCAATGGAATGGACCCCAGAAGCCGAAGCCGCACTACAGGATTTGATGAAATACCTCTCCTCTACACCGATACTAGTTGCGCCTAGACCACAAGAGCCGTTGCTGCTGTATCTAGCAGCAACGAACCAAGTGGTCGGCGCCGCGCTGGTGGCGCAGAGGGAGGTCGACGAAGAGGCAGTGGCAATGGCAGGACTGGCGGATGATGAGCCAGAGCTCCCCCCGGTAGGGCCTGGTGCCAGCAAGGCAAGGCCCCTGGCAGAGTCTAACGCTGGCGGGACGGGGCCTGTGCAACCAAATGGAGTGGTGCAGAAGAAAAAGATGATGCAGCACTCGGTTTACTTTGTCAGCTCCCTCTTGCAGGGGGCTAGATCAAGGTACTCCGGCGTGCAGAAATAGCTCTTCGACCTCCTTATGGCCTCGAGGAAGCTGCGTCATTACTTCCAAGCCCACGAAATCAACGTCGTCACCCGCCTCCCGTTGCAACAGATATTGCATAACCCAGACGCAACTGGGAGGATTGTGGAATGGGCCTTGGAACTATCGAGCTTTGATTTGAAGTTTGAAAGTACTTCAACAATCCAGAGTAGGGTCTTGGCAGAGTTCATTGCAGAATGGATCTCAACGCCCGACGAAGAGATCCAGGAGACCACTCTCCCCGACAAGGAAACAAGTCACAACTAGGTTAGGTACTTTGACGGGGCTTTCTCGCTGCAAGGCACCGGTGCTGGTGTGCTACTCGTTGCACCCACTGGAGAGCACCTCAAGTATGTGGTCCAGATGCACTTTCCCAGGGAGATGTCGACGAACAACACTGCTGAATATGAGGGGTTGCTTGCCAGTCTCAGGATCGCGGCAGACCTCGAAATCAAGAAGCTCATTGTCAGGGGTGATTCACAGCTTGTCGTCAAGCAAGTTAACAAAGACTATCAAAGCCCATTGATGGAGGCCTACGTAGATGAGGTGAGGAAGTTGGAGGAGCATTTTGATGGTATACAAGCGGAGCATGTTCCCCAAGTGGAGAACGACACCGCTGACTACCTGTCAAAACACGCTGCCCTCAAACTACCTGTGGAACTAGGTACTTTCGTGCTTCGGTTAACTCAACCATCTGTTGAACCATCGACAGAGCAGAACAAGCGCAGGAAATCAGGCCCCAGCAAGTACTTTCCCGCCAAGCTCCCAGGAGCCGTTGGCAAGGATGTTGCCGCGGACACTGAGCCTGCCATGAGGCAACAGACTCCGGCAGTGCATCAAGCCCTGACCATAGAGGCAGCCGCTCCCATGGCATAGGAAATGCCTTTAATCCTTGCCGTCGAGCCCCAGGCTCCGGCATGGGCACGGCATACCATCCGATTCCTCCAAACAGGGGAACTCCCTGAGGAGCAGGAAGAAGCAGAGAAAGTAGCCCGTCGGTCTGCCATGTATCAGTTCCTCGACGACGTTCTGTACAGAAAACGACCGAACGGTGTGAAATTGAAGTGCATCCCCTGGGAGGAAGGACTGGAGCTATTGGCAGAGATACACGAAGGCATATGTGGCTCCGACATAAGGTCGAGGGCCTTGCCGGCAAGGCATTCCGGCAAGGTTTCTTCTGGCCCATAGCCCTCCAGGATGCAGCGGCGCTAGTAACCAAGTGTGAAGCGTGCCAGTTCCATTCAAAGAAGCTTCATCAACCAGCTCAAGCTCTCTAAACAATCCCTCTTTCCTGGCCATTCTCGGTATGGGGGCTCGACATACTGGGCCCCTTTCCCCGTGCTGTCGGGGGCTTTGAGTACTTGTACATTGCAATCGACAAGTTCACAAAGTGGCCGGAGGTGGAGGCAGTGAGAAAGGTGACAGCACAATCAGCCGTCAAATTCTTCAAGGGGCTAGTCTGCCATTTTGGTGTACCAAATAGAGTAATCACCGACAACGGCACACAGTTCACGAGCCACGCCTTCATGCAGTACATCCAGGACCTCGGTAGCAAGGTTTGTTTTGCTTCTGTTGCACATCCACGGAGCAACGGCCAGGCTGAGAGGGCAAATGATGAAGTGTTGCGAGGCCTCCGGACGAGGACTTTTGATAGGCTACACAGGTGCGGACGACGCTGGATTGATGAATTGCCGGCGGTTCTTTGGTCAATCAGAACGACACCAAATCGAGCCACCGGCCAGACACCCTTCTCCCTCGTTTACGGGGCAGAAGCAGTTCTTCCCACGGTACTCACGTATGGGTCACCTCGAGTGCTCGCTTATGATGAGCTTGAGCAAGAGCAGTTGTGGCAAGATGATGCAACGCTCCTTGAGGAAGATCATCTTCGGGCGGCTGTGCGAGCAGCACGCTACCAGCAAGCCTTGCGCCGCTATCATAGCCGCAAGGTTCATGCCCGAAGCTTTGAGGAAGATGACCTTGTTCTTTGGCAAGTTCAGTCGGCCAAGAATTCCAATAAGTTGACGCCAAAGTGGGAAGGCCCTTATCGGGTAATACGAGTCACCAGGCCCGGCGCAGTCCGCCTGGAGACTGAAGATGGTATTCTAGTGTCACAGCCCTAGAATTTGTTTGTAAATAGTTGCACAAGCATCCTTGCATCATGTCTAAACTTATTTGAAATTTGAAATGGGGATTGTTCAAACCCTAGCACCAAATGAAATCCAACTAGGATTAAAATGAAATATTTTCAATGAACCCAAAATGCCCTTTGGAAATGTCCATCATCTCTAATAAAGGTAAAAACCTCTGCCAAAAATGATGATCATATTTCTAGGTCATTTCTAGATTTTTTTTAATTAACTCATATTGTATTTGAATTGGGGCATTTAAATCCTATAAATATTTTAAATGCTCTAATAATTCTGAAACTAGTTGAGGGCTCTTGGGAATAATTTCAACAGTGCCCACAAATATTTTCAGGAGTTTTAAAAATGGTTTAGTTTTTAAACTAAATCAAAATAGAGGAAAATAAATAGAAAACAAAAACAGGAAAGGTAGAGAGGAGAGAACCCTCACCTGGGCTTACCTGGCGCCCAGTCGGCCCAGCACTAGGCAGCCCACTGGCCCACAGTGCCAGTCATCTTCTCCACCGCGCCAGGAGGACATGGGCGTGTGGCCGACGCGCGCGCACGGCCGTGCTGCCACGCCACCTGCCTGCCTGCCTCCGCCAAGGCCAGCGCGATGCCGCGAAGACCCCACCTCACCGCCCTGGACATCTCTCTCCCCCCCCGAACGACCTCCCCCTCCTCTGTTCTCTCCACCGAGCGCAGCCGTCGCCGTAGCCACTGCCTCCCCCTCGCTTCGCCGACGTGTCCATGGCCATCGCCTCATCGCCCACACCCTCTCTGCTGAGTCAAGCAACGCTCGACGCCGCCAAACGCCGCTGACGCCGTCGTCTTCAACCTTCTGCCTCCCCAGATAGCCGGAGATGCCCCGTCGTCGTCCATGCCTCCCCGAGCTCGCCATTCGCTCCCCTGCACTCGACATGAGCCCTTGAGCTTTTCCCCTCACCTTCCCCTCTCGCTAGCTTCCTCTAGCCGCCGCCCCATGAGCTCCCGAGACCGCCGTCCGCCATGGCCGACCTCCTGCTCACCTCTGAGCTTACTAGGCCCAGCTATGCAGTCCACCATGCTCATAGGGCCCCCTAGATGTGGCCTAGCTACCTGGTTCCCTCGAGGGCGAGCCGTAGCCCTGCGCTCGTGCACCACCGAGCTCCGGCCACCGCACTTGTGGCCGTTGCCGTCGCTACGGCCCGCCCTAGCCACTGCCGCTTGCACTCCTCGATGCAGACGAGCACGAGCAACGCATAGATGCCCTCCGCTGCGGGTTTGGTCGCCGTGGGCGAAACCCGAGCCGTTCCGTCGTCACTGACCTCGCCTTCGGCTAACTCCGGTTGTGCCCACGTGGCACAGCCATTAGCAGCTAATCGCGCCATTAATTAACCTCCGGTGAAACTGATAGTCGGGCCCCACATCCTAACTAACTGGCTAACTAAACTCGATTAAGTTTAATCTAATTACCCTGGACCCACGCGTCAGCATTGACTGTGCTGACGTGTCCGTTGACCGGACCCACCTGTCATTCTCACTAAACAACATTGGGTCACTGTTGGGGAACGTAGTAATTTCAAAAAATTTCCTACGCACACGCAAGATCATGGTGATGCATAGCTACGAGAGGGGAGAGTGTTGTCCACGTACCCTCATAGACCGAAAGCGGAAGCGTTAACACAACGCGGTTGATGTAGTCGTACGTCTTCACGATCCGACCGATCAAGTACCGAACGCACGGCACCTCCGAGTTCAGCACACGTTCAGCTCGATGACGTCCCTCGAACTCCGATCCAGCCGAGTGTTGAGGGAGAGTTTCGTCAGCACGACGGCGTGGTGACGATGATGATGTTCTAACGACACAGGGCTTCGCCTAAGCACCGCTACGATATTATCGAGGTGTAATATGGTGGAGGGGGCACCGCACACGGCTAAAAGATCGTTGATCAATTGCGTGTCTAGAGGTGCCCCCCTGCCCCCGTATATAAAGGAGCAAGGGGGAGGCCGCCGGCCAAGGAGGAGAGGCGCGCCAGGAGGAGTCCTACTCCTACCGGGAGTAGGACTCCCCCCTTTTCCATGTTGGACTAGGAGAGGAAGGGGGAAAAAGGTGGAGGGGAGGAAGGAAGGGGGGCGCCGCCCCCCTCTTCTTGTCCTATTCGGACTGGGGGGAAGGGGCGCGCGGCCCTGCCCTGGCCCCCTCTCCTCTCTTCCACCTAGGCCCACTAAGGCCCATTAAGTTACCCGGGGGTTCCGGTAACCTCCCGATACTCCGGAAAAATCCCGATTTCACCCGGAACACTTCCGATGTCCAAACATAGGCTTCCAATATATCAATCTTTATGTCTCGACCATTTCGAGACTCCTCGTCATGTCCGTGATCACATCCGGGACTCCGAACAACCTTCGGTACATCAAAACATATAAACTCATAATATAACTGTCATCGTAACGTTAAGCGTGCGGATCCTACGGGTTCGAGAACTATGTAGACATGACCGAGACACCTCTCCGGTCAATAACCAATAGCGGAACCTGGATGCTCATATTGGTTCCCACATATTCTACGAAGATCTTTATCGGTCAGACCGCATAACAACATACGTTGTTCCCTTTGTCATCGGTATGTTACTTGCCTGAGATTCGATCGTCGGTATCTCGATACCTAGTTCAATCTCGTTACCGGCAAGTCTCTTTATTCATTCCGTAATACATCATCCCGCAACTAACTCATTAGTCACAATGCTTGCAAGGCTTATAGTGATGTGTATTACTGAGTGGGCCCAGAGATACCTCTCCGACAATCGGAGTGACAAATCCTAATCTCGAAATACGCCAACCCAACAAGTACCTTTGGAGACACCTGTAGAGCACCTTTATAATCACCCAGTTATGTTGTGACGTTTGGTAGCACACAAAGTGTTCCTCCGGTAAACGGGAGTTGCATAATCTCATAGTCATAGGAATATGTATAAGTCATGAAGAAAGCAATAGCAACATACTAAACGATCGAGTGCTAAGCTAACGGAATGGGTCAAGTCAATCACATCATTCTCCTGATGATGTGATCCCGTTAACCAAATGACAACTCATGTCAGGAAACACAACCATCTTTGATCAACGAGCTAGTCAAGTAGAGGCATACTAGTGACACTATGTTTATCTATGTATTCACACATGTATTATGTTTCCGGTTAATACAATTCTAGCATGAATGATAAACATTTATCATGATATAAGGAAATAAAAAATAACTTTATTATTGCCTCTAGGGCATATTTCCTTCAGTCACTGACCAGTGGACCCCACTAGTCAGGTTTGACCTGGACCAGCCTTGTTGACTCGCTGACGTCATGCTGACGCAGTTATCTTTTCCGGAATTAGTTTATTTTCGAAATAACCAGAAATTCCAGAAAATGACTTAAACTTCAAAAATCCATAGAAAATAATCTATAACTCCAATGGAGATAATTTATATATGAAAAATGATCAGAAAAATCCAAAGAATCTGTTTATGGCATTTGCATGCATGTTAGAGCAACTTATGTCATCTGTTTAGGACAATTCAATTAAATGGCATTTAAGAAAGCACATATGGAGTTTGAATTTGAACCTAGTGTTCAAACCAACTCCATTTAACTTGTTCCTAGTTGCATTAGGCCAATCAACAGCATATTGTCATGTCACATTCATGCATCATATTGTTGCATGGCATTGATTGTGTTTCTTTTTTGTTTGTCGGTGGTTGTTCCCTCTCTATAGACGTGTTCCGACGACGTGATCGATGACACCGATGAAGAGCTATACTATCTTCAGAAGTGCCAGGCAAGCAAAACCCCCTTGTTCATTCCGATACAATCCCACTCTCTCGCTCCTGCTCTCTTTTACTGCATTATGACAACCACGATTCAACTGTTACATGCTGCGGTAGTTGAACCCCTTTCCTCTGCATGACCTGTCATTGCCACAGTAAATAGATGAAACCCACTAGCATGAGTAGGAGTTGTTTGATCCCTGATGTGCCTACTCATTCATGCTTGTTGTCATGCGTGCTACTGCTTAGAGTTGAGTCAGGTCTGATTCATCGGGGATGAATTGGAGGTGTGTGAACATGTCCTTCTGTTGAGAGCTAAGTGTGTGAACACGATTTGGTAAAGGTAGCGGTGAGAGGCCATGTAGGAGTACATGGTGGGTTGTCTCATTGAAACCGTCCTCAGGACTGAGTTCTGTGTTTGTGATCCATGAACAGCTACTACCACGCGTTGGGCCCGAAACCAATGGACCCTCTCGACTTATTAATCGCCTTTATCTCTGTCCAGGAGTTGCAACTAGTTTCTAGTGTTTGTAGGATATGTGTTGGAGGCTGTGCGTAGCGCTGGCCCAAGGGGTGGGCTATGATGCCGTAGATACACCATGGCCCGGTGTACCGGGCACCCATTTGGTGTCTCGGAAACCCTGCACACATCGTTTTGGGCTGTGAGCGAAACCCCGGCTGGATCTCCTCGTAGATGGAACCCGAATAGGCGATAAACCTGGACTAGAGACTTGTGTGGTTAGTCAGGTCGTGGCCGACTCCCTCGCCAGGCTTCCGCTTGAAGGTTGCCGAGATACACGACGTGTACATGGTGGTAAGTGGTGAGAGCGTGTGTGAAGAAGTACACCCCTGCAGGGTTATAAATGATCTATTCGAATAGCCGTGTCCACGGTAAAGTACTTCTGGGTTGCCTATATAGTTCATAGACAAGTGAAAGTGGATACTCTAAAATGCGCAAGATAAGCGTGAGTGCTATGGATGGCCTTCTCGTAGGGAGACGGGAGCGAATCCATAGTTGTTTATTGATATGGTGAATATGTGGACTCATGTGCGCCACCTCAAAAGAGTTACTTGCAGTCATAGTTTAGGATAGCCACTGAGTCAAAGCTGGCTTGCTGCAGTCAGACTCCACCACCCCCTTTTTTGATAGTGATGCATATGTAGCTAGTTCTGATGTAAGTCTTGCTGGGTACATTTGTACTCACGTTTGCCTATTTTATGTTTTGCAGAGAGACGTCAGTCTCGCTAGTAGTTTCGTGTGGACTTTGAAGTTTAGCTTGATACCTGAGCTACGATCTTGTGCCCTCGGCAGGATCTGGTAGATAGTCATGCTTCTCAGCCTTTTTCATTTGTAGATGTCTGTACTCAGACATGTTAAGCTTCCACATGTGCTTTGACTTGTATGCTCTGAATGTTGGGTCATGAGACCCATGTTTGTAATATATCGCTCCTCGGAGCCTAATGAATAAATACTTTGAGTCATAGAGTTTTGTTGTGATGCCATGTTGTATTTACACATATCGAGCATATTGTGTGTATGATTGAAATGCTTGGTATGTGTGGGATCCGACAACCTAGTTGTTTATCCTTGGTAGCCTCTTTTATGGGGAAATGTAGTCTTGTGCTTCCATGAGCCATAGTAGTCCGCTACAGCCCGGTTCACCGGAGTCCTACTAGCCCAGCACTACTGCTCCGGAACACTTGACTGGCCGGCATGTGATTCACTTCGTTCCTGTGTCTGTCCCTTCGGGGAAATGTCACGCGGTGACATCCGGAGTCCTGCCTAGCCTGCTACAGCCCGGTTCACCGGAGTCCTGTTAGCCTAGTGCTACAGCCCGGATTCGCACGCTGCTGACCGACATGCTCGATGTTGATTCATGTATGCCTGTCCCCGTAAGTTAGTGCGACTTTGGGTTCACGACTAGTCATATCAGCCCGGGTTCTCTATCATATGGATGCTAGCGACACTATCATATACATGAGCCAAAAGGCGCAAACGGTCCCGAGCCATGGTAAGGCGACACTCATGGGAATACCGTGCGTGAGGCTGCAAAGTGATATGAGGTGTTACCAGCTAGATCGATGTGACTTGGATTCGGGGTCCTGACAGCTTTGGTATCAGAGCCTGACTGCCTGTAGGATTACCAAGCCAAACTGGTCGAAGTTGAGTCTAGAAATTCTTTAGTTATGTAAGGGAATTGATTGTGGAAGGGAACGTATGGCTCTTTTTACTCCTTTACCTTATGCCCTTCTGATCTGAGTCAACCTCTTCTTTTCTACGGGGATTAAGAACTAGGCCTTCTCATCTATCTATTAGGATGACGAGTGACTATGTTAGAGACTTATAGGATTGTTGGTTCCAGGCCTGAATTTAGTTTCTACTACTTTTAGTATGTTGTGAGTTGAACCAGAACCTTGATATGATGTTGTTAAGTGACTATGCAAATCCTTGTGAATGTCTCAAATCTTTTTTTGAGCATTTACAGCCGTTATGCTGTCTGAGTCATCCCAAGTTTCTAAACAATTTGATGCATTTGCAAATCCTTCCTCCCAGTTCCCGATGTCCTTTTGGGCCAGATTAAGCACACCAAACGGTTTGTTGAGGTACTCCATTGCCTTGACAAGCTAGTATGATGACCCTAGGAATCCTAGAGAACCAACCAGTAATCTAGCAATGCTTTATATTCCTAGTGTGATAATTTTGGCCATTATTCTCGAAAGCATCCCGTGATGCCATTTAGTTAGTAGGCATTCTATTTCTGGGTTCTTGAACCCAAGATTCACTCTACTTAATTCGTGTAGATAGTGTTGCTCATTCCTTTAGGATATTAGTAACCTTGCGACAGTCCTCGAGGTCCGTGGTATTTCCTTCTTCCAAATACCATGAACCATTAAGGCAGAAGTTCTTTGAACCAAAAGCTCACAATCAGAGTACTCTTGAGGAGTTCTCCATTCATAATTGTGATTCTGCCAGTTCTACCTTTCTGCATGGGTTATCTGGAAGAAACCTGTTGAACTTGGTTCGACATATTAATCTATGCATCCACAACTCAGAAAGATATATGTTCCCTTGAGTTGTCCCTCTTCATTTGTATTCCGACCATCGTCTATCAATTGATAGTCAGGAGTAATTGTGCATCCGTGTTTTCGATGCTTATTATTCTTGTGGTTCGTCAAGCCATTCTATTTCAGAATGACTAGGAGAAACAAACTCCAGTACCTCGTCCATCTCTGGGATTGGGTCAAAGCAGTTGTATTCCGCAGATCAAAATGCAAATCCAGCTTTTGTTCTATTCTACCTTGGAGTGTTGCCTCCTTATGTCAGGATTGTCATGAGAATTGCACCACCTCTTATGAATTCTTGACACAGTGATACTTCTCGCCATCATCATTCGCTCCTCGGTTCAGTGTTGTTGCAACCGGAATACCGACAAGTGAACCGTGATGTGTGAAATCAATACTCCTAGCAACTAGTTGCTTGGTAGTAAATGGACAATATTCTCATTCTTAGCGTTTTGGTTAATGAATCATCATTCTAAGATAGATTGTGCTACCTAGCCCTTATTTCCGGTGCACTCTTCGATCAATGAGTTAGGATTATTCAATCCCTTGCTTATTTGATCATATCGTCTTGCTATGAAAAGCAAGATTGTTCTCGAGCTTAGTAACATATCGGTGGTTTGTGATGTTCCGAATATCTTCTCGGAAGTATTACCAGGTTGTCACCTGACCGCTATGTTGAGTTCGTGATCATGTTGGTTTTCCTCCAAACCACCCATTCTCCAAGAATCTGTGTTGGATACCCCTGAGCTAGTTGGTTAAGCCAAACAACAACTTGGAGAGTTGGAAGATAAAAGCTTGTCTGACTTAGTTCATGTTAAGGGATATCTCTTTGTATACGCGTGTTGAAGAAAGATGGTATCTTCAGCGATTGATCTCCGTGACCAAATGTTGGATCTATTGTCTTGTCCAAACTTTGATTTGAGTGTGGGTTATTCTCAAATCAACTCAGAACCAATGATATTCATAATGTTGTCTTACTCTTGGTTGACCCCTTGAGCATGCACCATTATATCTTTTGGGTCTGACCAATACTATCGCCTTGTTCACATAGTTGTGGAATTCCACCTTCATGGGAATCTTGATGACTTGTTGTTGAGCCCATCAGCAGCATTTTATCTCGTCCATGATTCGTGTTGAACATTAAGCTAGTGTCGGAAACTTTTGAAAGCATTTCTTCATGCTAGCTCATGAAGCATATGTTTGGATGAAAGAAGTTACTTCCTCTAATTTATGGTCATTCAAAGCAAGTTGTCGCCATGAATTCGAGAAAGTTTGTTTTTGCTTCCTCTGGAATCGTCCCAAGTTACTCACGCATGTGAAAAGTACTCTATGGTTTGATAGGTTGGCCGCCTCCATGCTATATGTGTTCCTAGCACACCAAGCCACTGACTAATTTGTTCAAGGAAGAGAAGTCTATGCTTCGGATCTAATCCATGGACTTGCGTAAAGATTTCGAAATCCTTGATGATGGATCCTAACTGTAACACCACGGATGTAACTTTCCATATTTGTAACTCCAACTCTTGCCATTTTCGGCTATGTGTTATGATATTCCCTCTGTGTTCGGGTTTTTGTCTTTCGTTCTGCATTTTTTTCATGTCATGCATTCCATATCATGTCATCATGTGCATTGCATTTGCATACGTGTTCGTCTCATGCATCCGAGCATTTTCCCCGTTGTCCGTTTTGCAATCCGGCGCTCCCATCTCCTCCGGTGCACCCCTCTTGTTTTCGTTTCGTGAGCGGGTGTCAAACTTTCTCGAAATGGACCGAGGCTTGTCAAGTGGCCTTGGTATACCACCGGTAGACCACCGGTCAAGTTTCGTTCCATTTGGAGGTCGTTTGGTACTCCAACGGTTAACCGGGTAACCGCAGATGCCTTCTGTGTGTTGCAGCAAAAAAACCCCTCAAAACCAGCCCAAAACCCACCAAACTCTCTTCCATGCTCTAGGTCGTTTGATCACGATCGTGTGGGCGAAAACCGCACCTCATTTGGACTCTCCTAGCTCCCTCTAGCTATATATTTGCACCTCTCCCGATTTACGTTTGCAGTCCAAACCCTAACCTCGCCCTCTGGCACCGCCGGACACGTCCGTACCCCGCCGGACGAAGCCTCCAGCCACCCAGGCACCGCCACGTGGCGCGTCCGCCGCCCCCGCGCCGCCGGCCCGTAGGCCCACGCCC
>NC_057799.1:264841628-264858342 GCF_018294505.1 Triticum aestivum | reverse complement strand
GCCGCGCCGCCCTACGCCGCCATCGTCGCCAGCCGTCGCCCGAGCCCGTCGGCGTACTGCCACGCCTCGCCGCCCCCGTGCTCCGGCACGCCGCCCCGCCCCCGAGCTCCAGCGACCCGCGCCGCCCTCTCCTCCATCTCCCTCCTCCGCTCCGGCCAGCAGCGATCCCAGCGCCGGCGAGCCGCCTCGATCTCGATCCGATCTGGACGAAGCCTCAGGTTGACGTTCCCGAGACCCCGAAATATTCCAAGTCATTTTATTTTCACAGCATATGCCCTTGTTCATAGCATCATAACTCTCTACATATAGCTCCGTTTCGCGCGTGTAATATATCGAATTGTTCGTCTCGTGATTCTCTACATTTTGTTCAATTGCACCATGTTCATTAGAGGCAATCTTGATGCCCAAATCTCTGGTGCAAGAGTGCTAGTTGCTGTTATCTGCTGGTTCTTAGCAGAACTTGGAGATTTGTTATTTTTGTATCATTTAATCTGTGCATCGTATGGGCATGAGCTCTACATGTGTTTTGTTGTATGCCATGCCATATTTCCAGTGGTGTATGCCATGTATTTTTGTGATCTCTGTGGTGACTAGCACAAGCATGCAAACTAGGCTCCGTAATGTTTCTGATTTCAGAGACTTGGTGTTTTCTCAAGTCTTTGTCTGCTGTTATTTTGTTGCCATGTAAACTTGATGCTACAGAGAGATCCATGCATATTTTGGAGATGTTCAGTAAGGATGTTTTGTAGATATTGTTGTAATTGATCCATTCCTGCCCTTGTTTGCAATTATGGAGTGCCATAGCATGACTCAATCTTGCTCTACTTTTGCTATAAAATATTTCTGGCAGATTGTTTACGTGTTATTCAATTTTGCCAAGCTTGTTGTACTTGTTTCATACATGTTATGTACTTGCTCTTGGCATGGATAGCTTCATAAACATGCCATCTTGCTGTCGGTATACTTGTTTTGTCATGCATTGCTTTGTGGTGAGTGCATCAAGCTCGCCAAGATGCCTTCATATTATTGTTTCTGCCATGCTCTGTTTTCTGCTATGTCTGAAACCTGTTGGCGAAACTTGCTATGTTTACATGGTTGCCATCATATCTTCTGGTCCTTTTTCGCTTATGGTCAGTAAGGGACTTTTGTCATATGCATTTAGTAGAATGTTGTTTTCCCATGTTAAGTTCCTGTAGCATGTTGTTTTCGTGCTCTGAACATTGCTACCTGATGCTGTTTCAGGCATGTCCAGTAATTTCACCAAGTCTGTGAACCTGTTATCTTTTGCACTTTTGCCATGCTTGTTTGAGCGTGTTATGTGGTGATCTAGCCGTAGCTCAGTGTTCATCTTTCGTCAAGCATCTCCTGTAGATTACTGTCATATGCTTTGTTGCTATGTTGGAGTGCTGTAGCATTGTTACTTGGTGCATTCTAAGTGCTATCTTGCTGTTAATCGCATATTCGTGTCATTCTTGTTTTGCTTGCCATTTGCAAACCGTGCATCCGTTTCCGGTGATCTTTATGTCGATTTCGACCGAAATCATCTCATCTTTCCAGTGGCATGCTTGGTTTGCCAAGTTACTGCATTGTTCATCATTTTCCTTCCGGAGCACGCATATGCATCGCATATCATATCTCGCATATCATACATGTTTTGCATCATGTTGCTTGTGCATTTCCCCTGATTGATTGTGGTTCCGTTGCTTGTGTTCTTGTCTTGGGTAGAGCCGGGAGACGAGTTCGTGAACAAGGAACCTGTTGAGTACGCTTACGAGGATCAAGCTCTCGACAACTCTGAGAACCTTGCAGGCAAGATGACCACCCCTCGAAATCACTTCTATCTTTGCTTTGCTAGTTGTTCGCTCTATTGCCATGCTGCGATACCTACCACTTGCTATATCATGCCTCCCATATTGCCATGTCAGCCTCTAACCATCCTTTCCTAGCAAACCGTTGTTTGGCTAAGTTACCGCTTTTGCTCAGCCCTTCTTATAGCGTTGCAAGTTGCAGGTGAAGTTGAAGTTGGTTCCATGTTGGAACATGGATATGTTGGGATATCATAAAATCTCTTATTTAATTAATGCATCTATATATTTGGTAAAGGGTGGAAGGCTCGGCCTTATGCCTGGTGTTTTGTTCCCCTCTTGCCACCCTAGTTTCCGTCATACCGGTATTATGTTCCTTGAGTTTGCGTTCCTTACGCGGTTGGGTGATTTATGGGACCCCCTTGACAGTTCGCCTTGAATAAAACTCCTCCAGCAAGGCCCAACCTTGGTTTTACCATTTGCCACCTAAGCCTTTTCCGCCGGGTTTTCGCGAGCCCGAGGGTCATCTTTATTTAAACCCCCGGGGCAGTGTTCCTCTGAGTGCTGGTCCAAACTAGAGCCCTTTACAGCGCCACCTTGGGGAAACTCGAGGATTGGTTTTAGTTGTATGGACTGCTCATCCGGTGTGCCCTGAGAACGAGATATGTGCAGCTCCTATCGGGATTTGTCGGCACATTCGGGCGGCTTTGCTGGTCTTGTTTTACCATTGTCGAAATGTCTTGTAAACCGGGATTCCGAGACTGATCGGGTTTTTCCTGGGAGAAGGTTTATCCTTCGTTGACCGTGAGAGCTTATGATGGGCTAAGTTGGGACACCCCTTGTCGGGGATATACCATGCGGTATGACCCGGCCGGAAGTATGACCCGGCCGGACTTGGCGGCTCACAGAGACCCGGCGAGTAGTTGGTGACTTACTGATAACCCCAACGGCGGGTCAGATAGAAGACAAGGCCCAAGGCCCAGAAGGCCGGCTCACGTTTATGATGGGCCGATTTAAGAAGAAAGGGATGAAGAATATTTCCTTTACGAGGAAGCAAGACCCGGACTTGTAATTAACTTGTAAGAGAAGATAGACTAGTCCTAGTCCTACTAGGACTCCACATGTAACCCGCCCCCTCTAACTTATATAAGGAGGGGCAGGGCACCCCAAAGAGGGAGAAGAAACAAGCAACAATCTCTAGGGCTAGACACAAAGAGCCGGCTTACCGGCGACTCTCTCATGAGCATAATGAGACCTAGCCTCAAACAGCATGTAGGGTTGTTACCGGATTCTGTTTCCCGGGGCCCGAAGCTGTCTAAACCTTTGTCTTGTGCGTTGATCCGCCCTGCGTCTCTCATCCCAATCAACCCCTCTCAAGCTACTACATAGATGCGCTGGCCTCACGACTAAGTCCTGACATCTAGGACATCTGACGTGTTAATTCCACGACAGTTGGCGCCCACCGTGGGGCTCGCGCACGGTGGTGTTGAGTTCTTGAAGGGATTTCATCTAGGGATTGAGAAGTTCGCATCCGGACGAAGAAAAGACCAATTTTTTGAAGGGATCTGCATCAAATTCAAGTTCACTGAATTAAGATTAGAAATTTTACGGGCAGTAACCATCAGCTCTGTTAACAAAATCATCAGAGAAAATCCCGAAGATTTGGCATAGGCCACCGTGTTTCTTAGCAGGATCATCTACTGTCACCAAACGAGCAAATCCAGCATGGAAACTTGAAGGAAGACCCAGACGTGGGCGGTCAAACCTGCCACGACCCGGAAACCGGGCCAACGACAGGATCTCCAGATTCAATCTCGATTGGTTTTTGTCTTAGATTAAAAAAGAGGAAAGGGGAGGGTCACGACCCGGAGGTTGAGAGGGACAGGGAATTGGCAATAGAGCGTGACTCTGAAACGGACATGGCCGCAGACTCAGGCCTCCGCTGCTCGCCTCACGCCCTCGCGCCGAGTTGCCTGAGCCGCCGTGGCCAGCCTCCGCCTCTGTAGCCTCGCCTCAAGCAGTCGCCATGGCTCACTCCCGCGGCCCCCGGCTCATCTCTGCATCTGCTGGTTTGCCCCGACCTCGCCGTTCTGCCCGCCGCATCGACTTTCGTTCGCCTCGCACCTGTGCAGCCCCGACCGGCTGACTCCAGCGCTGTTTCTTTATCTAGTACCCGCGCTGCCTCCTATGCGGCGACACATCAAATCGCCGGCCTTGACCCGCTCGGCACCCGCGACTTTTGCTCCGCCCTCGGCTCTGCTTCGGATTGCCGCGAGTCACCGCATTTTTGGAGTGCCTTGGCCTCGCCTGACGGCCTCAATCACAGCTGGGCCCCTTCCTTCTCTGAGCCGCAGGCGCGCGCCGTTCCCACCACGAGCCGGCCCCGAGTCACCGACGGTACAGGCTGCCACTGCACCCTCACCTTCAGAAGTTCTCCAACCCGCCGGCTCTCCGCCGTCGGAGGGCTGCCTCTGAGCCGCCGACAAGTTTACTCCCCTGCCGCTCGCCTCTGGACGCCTTGTCCGTGGTCCGCCGCGAGCCACTGGTTTCGAGCCGTCTGTGCTTCCATTGAGCCGCCGTTCCGGGCAGCCGCCGTCCCGTGCTAAGTCGTCGGACCAGGTGCCCCGGGTCTCCGCTCCTCGGCTACCGTCCCGCGCTGAGTCGCTGACCAACCCTCTGTTCCTCTACTGGCCGCGGATTACGCGCCCGCCTGCCCAAGCCGCTTTCACCTCGCCGTGACGCCTGCGAAACCACTGCGGCTGCCTCTGCCACTGCCCGTGGGCCCGCTGCGGGAGCGACGGCCCTTCGAGCCGCCGTCGTTTCGGCCTCAAGCTGCCCTCTTCTGCTGGCCTTGGCCTTGAACCACTGCCGCCAAGTCGCCATCACGACCACCGTGGCCCTCGCCGCTGTGTGCTTTGAGCCACCGCGGACACCGTGGCCCTCGCCTCCTTTGCCGCAATGCTGGCTTCCAGCTCGCTTGAGCCGCCCCCGCCAGCGCACAGAGCCACTGCGGCCGCACACCCTGTCTGCCACCTCGCCAAACGGCCACACCTCGGCCCCTCGCACTGCTTCGTCCGGGGTCGGACTCCTCCTTTGCTGTCGCGTGAGCCGTCTCCGCCTTGAGATGCCCCGTGCGGCCGCTCCCGCCGTTTCTTCTGCTGTGAGCCCGTGACTCATCTCCGCTTTGCCAAGGCGTCCCCTGCTGATGTGGTCGTGTCTCGCCAGTACAAAACAAAAGAAAACTGGGGGTTCAGCCGTAGGAATGGAGCAGTGCATGCATGCATGATGATTCGAAGACTAGTCTGCCGACAATAATGGAGTAGGAACCTCAATGGACAAGTATACTATTCTCAAGTTTACAGCAGGTCGATGGCAGTCAAGATGCTGGATTAAATCCCAAAGACACAAAGCAAAGTGCACTAGTATTGGATCAATTACGTCAAGGCTGATTTGATTACTTACTGGTGGATTACTACCCACGTGGAGGCCTGGAACAGTGCTACAAGTATTATGACAGCAGACCATTATTAATTACAAGGGGTGTCGCAAAAGGGGCCAGCATTATTTTTATGCTGGCGCTTGTCAGTGCCATGCTACTTGACAGATACGTGCACAAGTCGCCGCTCCCGCTACATCAACACAATACAATTAACTTGCCCGTCCGCACCGGCTTACAACGCCATGGCTGTCTCTCACGACCGCGCCGGTTTACCACGCCGTGGCCGTTTCTTGCGACCGCGCCGGTTTACGACGAGGAGGACAATTTGCCCGTTTGCACCAGCTTACAACGCCACGGACGACTCGCCCATCCGCCCTCGCGGCCGGTTCACGTGTCTGCGCCAGCTTACAACGCCGTGGTCGACTCGCTGTCCGCGCCGGCTTACAAAAGTCACGGCTGATTCACCCGTCCACACCGGTTTACCACGCCGTGGCCGGTTCACCCGTGAGCGACTTCAACTTCACCTAGCGATCATCAATTTCATGGTGGATTATTTCCGGCCTGGCACATCAGGTGATATCCATCTAAAATGTATTTTATTGGTACATATTATTTTGTCAAAGAGCAGTTTATCTTTGTCTTGGTCTGCAATATTGTTGATGCAGGACAATTGTTCACTACATCAAAACGACGTGGTTAACTCGCCCGGCCGCGCCGGTTTACAACACCGTGGCCGGTTCTTCTGTCTGAGCCGCCTCTGATGCTGAGGTCGTCTTTTCCGTCCGCCTCTCGCGTCCTGGTCTACATTAACACACCGAGCCGCACCTATCTGCATGAGCTGTGTATTGAGTATGAGCAGGTCACTACTTGGGAAGCCCGGTTTTCTTCCAACAAATTGGAGGCAAATTATCATATGTTATCAGCCGCCGTCTGCACCTGGTTGGCTCAATGGACATGCGCACAAGTCGCCATCACTACAGTTTGGTTAAACTTCAAACAGCCAGTTGGAAGGAACCATTGGCCGAGTTGCTGACACGGCTCATACGGGATCATTTATAACCCGCCGCAGTCACCACAACCTTCTGTGGATACACATCGTGTTATTAACACCGATGATATACAAGTTATGCCGGTTTATATCACGGTTAAATATGGAGAATTTCAAGCCAACTCCTCGAGTCATCTTGAGACTCGGGGGCTACAGTGACATGACTCGGGAACCCCGGGTCGTTGGAGGGAATGATAACCCGGTTCCGGAGGCTGCTACCATATTGATGAAACTTTAAAGGCCATCAGAAAATTGCCGGTTCAAATAAAGATTCCGGTTTAAAATCCGGTTCAAGAGATATCTTTCTCCCGCAAAGTTTTGAAGCTCTCAAATCCGGTTCAAACGTCCGGCTCAAGGTAAATTTGTATCTTATAAAGCTTTGAAGCTCTTAATATCCGGTTTACAAATTTCTGGTTCAAAAAGAGGTTATCTCTCGCAAAAGTTCGAGTTCTCAGGGAAAAGGACCAAAGAGAGTCTGTTACAAAGCACAACTCAAATATAGGCACCCTGCTTTAATGACCATTGGGAGCTGATCGTATTTGAATTTAGCTTAACCCTTTTGGTGTGACCCTGATCGTATTCGAATCAGAGTCGTTAAATATTCTCATGATCACTAGGGGGCTTCCTGTTCAAACATAGGTCGTATTCGAACCAAAGAGAACATAGCTGTCGATACCCTTTTGATCGGCACACTGCCGAGCTCATTGGGGAGCTTCTTGGTCATATTTGAACCATAGCTCAACCCCCTTTGGGAACCGACGTGGATCGTATTTGAATCAGCGTCGTTAAACAACTCTCAAGGTCATTTGGGGGCTTCTTGTTCAAACATAGGTCGTATTCGAACCAAAGAGAACATAGCTGTCGGTACCCTCTTGATCGGCAATGCCAAAGCCACTGGGGGCTATATGATCGTATTCGAATCTTAGCTTAACCCCTTCGGGACGATTTTCTGTTCGTATTCGAATCAGAAGCCTCAAAATTTTTGAAGTCTCTTTTTGCAAACAGTTTTAGGATTTTATTTGAAGCTCTTTTGATCATATCTAAAGTGTATATGAGTGGTTGCTATTTAACCCGGCTTGATTTTTGCTGATAAGTCGCCGGCTTATGACAATCATCATCTATGTGGAAGCATTGGCTTCTAAGGATTGGGTTATCACCCTTATTGTGCAGGTCATATAAACCGACAATGCAAATTCAATATCACAGGTATAATATTATTATTATAGTTATGTTGCAAAGTGATGATTCATAACAGGCTTATCTGTGACTCATTGTTACACATCAATGGTTATATGTGAGATATTATGACCCGCCCTGCAATAAACCGCCAAGGGATCTTGTGATCTAATTATGTGCAGGATAAGACTACATTTGGGTGGTTACCCGCCCTGGGTTTTGACGTTAAGTCGCCGGGGCATATGTTGTTTAAACTCTGTGCTGGATTTACAGGGCTATGACTTACATAAATGATTAAGTTCAAGCCCATCATCAAAGATTGAAATTGGTGTCTCAAAAGGGTTGTCAATTCTTGGTTTTCTCAAAGGCTATAAGCCGCCGGGTTATAAAATTTCCGTCTTACAATGGAGGCGTAATAAATCGCCATCGGCCAAGAGTCGTCGGGTATCTAAACTCCGTATTTACTTGTCAACAGATAAGGTATTTGAATCTTTAAATAGCCAAACTTGGCTGGATTTTTACTATAATATTGAATGACTGAGGTTTCAAACCGGGTTATTCAAATGTTTAATAGCCAGCATGGCTGGATTTTTATTATGGTTATCAGTAACTAATATTATGATTGAGGTTTTCAAATTCGCTTTGGCGCAATGGCTATTATTTTCTCAATGGATATGATTTATTCTACAATGAAAGGAATAGTCCCGAGTCGCTGCAGGCTTACAACCCGGCACTTGGGGGCTACATTATTCAAGTTGAGATTACATCAAATATGCAAGTCTCATGCCGCTGCGAGCATGCACCATGACACTTGGGGGCTAATGCAAAGTCATTTTTTGCTCACTTCATTGAAGACCCGACTCATCACATTCTAAATGAGCCGGCCCTTGGGGGCTACCAATTGCTCCTGGCAACAATTCAAGACTATTCTAGGATGACCCGGCTACACTACTATGACTATAGCCGACTCATGGGGGCTACACAACTGGATTTTATTTAAAGCCATGGTGATAAGTCCCGGCTTATTCATGCTGATTAAACCGGCCCATGGGGGCTACAGGTAATATGGATATAAGGGAGAAATATTTTTAATTTCTTTGTTTTGAGCAAACCAGATTGACCCGGCGTCACCAATCATTATGACCCTGTGTCTACAACCCGGCGTCATCAATAATCATGACCCAGCGTCGGCAACAGTTATGACCCGGTGCTATCAATATTTACAAGCCGACAATTTTGGTTATGATAAACCGGCAAGTTTTACCTCTTCAAGCCGACTGAAAGTCAGATGAGTATTTCAAGACCAATATGTTTTAAGCCGGCGTTTTGGAAGCCGATTCAAGTGGATTATTTCTTCCAATATTTCTCTACAAGAGACTAATGCGAATAAATTGACTCTGAAGCTGGCCTATTGACCCGGATATTCCAGGAGGAAATGACAAGGACTCAAGGATGATCAGGTGCCGGTTTACAAGAATATTTAACCCGGAGCACAACCTGTGAAATTTGTTCTTGTGTTTATATTGCAGGATCAGTTTAACATGGATAAATCCAAATTAAACTGGGGGCTAATGTCGGGGATATACCATGCGGTATGACCCGGCCGGACTTGGCGGCTCACAGAGACCCGGCGAGTATTTGGTGACTTACTGATAACCCCAACGGCGGGTCAGATAGAAGACAAGGCCCAAGGCCCAGAAGACCGGCTCACGTTTACGATGGGCCGATTTAAGAAGAAAGGGATGACGAATATTTCCTTTACGAGGAAGCAAGACCCGGACTTGTAATTAACTTGTAAGAGAAGATAGACTAGTCCTAGTCCTACTAGGACTCCACATGTAACCCGCCTCTCTAACTTATATAAGGAGGGGCAGGGCACCCCAAAGAGGGAGAAGAAACAAGCAACAATCTCTAGGGCTAGACACAAAGAGCCGGCTTACCGGCGACTCTCTCATGAGCATAATGAGACCTAGCCTCAAACAGCATGTAGGGTTGTTACCGGATGATGTTTCCCGGGGCCCGAAGCTGTCTAAACCTTTGTCTTGTGCGTTGATCCGCCCTGCGTCTCTCATCCGAATCAACCCCTCTCAAGCTACTACATAGATGCGCTGGCCTCACGACTAAGTCCTGACATCTAGGACATCTGACGTGTTAATTCCACGACACCCATGCAGGGTATTATCTTTCAAAAGCCGTGCCCGCGGTTATGAGGCAGATGGGAATTTGTTAATGTCCGGTTGTAGAGAACTTGTCACTTGACCCGATTAAAATACATCAACTGTGTGTGTAGCCGTGATGGTTTTTTCTCGGCGGAGTCCGGGAAGTGAAGACGGTTTGAGTTATGAATGACGTAAGTAGGAGTTCAGGATCACTTCTTGGTCATTTCTAGATGACGACCGTTCCGTTGCTTCTCTACTCGCTCTCTTCTGTGTATGTTAGCCACCAGATATGCTTAGTGTCTACTGCAGCTCCACCTCATTACACCATCTCTTTCCTATAAGCTTAAATAGTCTTGATCTCGCGGGTGTGAGATTGCTGAGTCCTCGTGACTCACAGATTCTACCAAAACAGTTGCAGGTGCCGACGATGCCAGTGCAGATGATGGGATCGACCTGAAGTGGGAGTTCGATGAGGAACGTGGTCGTTACTATGTGTCTTGTCCTGATGATCAGTAGTGTAGCCCAGTTGGGACGATCGGGGATCTAGCATTTGGGGTTATCTTATTTTCATTTGGATCTTGACCGTAGACGGTCTATGTGTGTATTTTGGATGATGTATGATTTATATTTATGTATTGTGTGAAGTGGCGATTGTAAGCCAACTCTTTATCCCATTTTTGTTCATTACATGGGATTGTGTGAAGATGACCCTTCTTGCGACAAAACCACAATGCGGTTATGCCTCTAAGTCGTGCCTCGACACGTGGGAGATATAGCCGTATCGTGGGCGTTACAAGTTGGTATCAGAGCCATCCCCGACTTAGGAGCCCCCTGCTTAATCGAATCGCTGGCGTTGTTGAGTCTAGAACAAAAATGTTTTGAGTCTTAGGATTATATATATCGGAGAGTAGGATTCTTTTTACTCCCCAGTCCCTTCGTCGCTCTGGTGAGGTCTCCTGACGTACAAGTTTTGACTCTTCTCTCCTCAAATTTCACTAAAAAAAAATTTTAGGATCACGCGGGTATCTTGGAATCGTTCTGATGGTTTTGTGACAAGAACATTGTTCTTGGTGCCTCCTGACATTTAGGGGTTGTGGCAGTGTCCCGGGGAGTTGAGCTCCGAGGTGTTGTCGTCACAATTTTATCGTTGCAGTTCTGGAATACCTGAGTTTCGCCGACATCGAAATCTCTTTTATGCAGTTGTTGGTGAGATCACCTCGACGCCACACAGTACTGGGGCCGGAGTTCGGGAATATTGCCATAACTCGTATAACGGATGCTTTTCGAAGGTTGAGGTACACGATTTCCGAAGGTTTCTTGGTTATGTGTTGACGGATGGATACAACTGGATCTAGGGATTGCTAGTTTGGGTGATATATTTTGTGTCCCCTATATCCCCAACACCAGGTTGCATAACCAGAAAGTTTCGGGAGTTTATAAGTGGGAATTCAAGTAGCTCTTAGGATATCTTTCCGACAGACGCATGATATGAGATTGGGGTTCGACGTCTAGTGGTCCGCCTGTACACGGTTGGTTTTACAGTGGTCTCGTAGTGTCTTAAAGAGTCCTTGGCTATGCCAACTCGGGGACGCTTCGTATGTCATGTGCACAGCCTTGTACATGATGGTGCTGTACGATCGAGCCCGTGTGGGCCCCACCATGAAAACTTCGGACGAAATATCTATCATATGTTTGTTCCGGCTTATTCTGCAAGCCAATACTTTGTTTTGTATTGTGGTATTCGAGTTGCTTCGAAGGCATATGTTGATTCCATATCTTTTTCTAAGCGGCTTCTCAATCTATGGAAGTGCGATGATTTTCTATGGAATTCATTCGTTCATCCTCGTTCGAATGTTTATTGTGAAGACTATATGTTGCAATTTCTATCCGTTGATTCTACTTATCTATTTGTCTATCAAGATGCTAACGGATGTCACCCTCTTCAGGATGGCTCCGCCAACGCGTAAGAATCCGGATCGCAATGAAGGGAGTCAGGCGAACCCTCCGCCACCACCTCCGCCTCCGGAGGCATGGCAAGCTATCATGGCAGCCACCAACGCCAATGCTCAGATGATTCTGCAACTCTTGCAAGAACGCACCCAAGGGCAAGGCAATCAAGGAAATCAAGGTCAAGGCAACAATCAGCCTCACTTCGCTACCCTCAACCAGTTTCTCGCAAATCATCCCAAGTCTTTCAGCTACTGTGCCGAGGCCACGGATGCCGATGATTGGCTCGTGGACATCAACAAGCATTTTGAATGTAGCAATGTCAGGCCTGAGGACTATGTCAAGTTCGCTTCTTTTCAGCTCAAGGACCAAGCTGCTGATTGGTATCAACAATACAAAGATTCCAGAGGAGGTCGTGTGATCACTTGGACTGACTTCTGTCGGGATTTCAAAGCGCACCACATTCCACAAAGTGTTGTTGAGAGCAAGCGTGAGGAGTTCCGCAATCTCAAGCAAGGCAACATGTCAGTGTATCAATTCAACATCCAGTTTCAGAAACTTGCTCGCTTCACTAAACAAGACGTTCCTGATGAAAAAAGCATGATCTATCACTTCAGAGGTGACCTTAGAGAGGATCTGCAGTTAGCTCTCGTTCTTGTTGAGCCTACTCAGTTTGATCAATTCTACAACATGGCACTGAAGCAAGAGGCTGCTCAGCTCAGGTGTGAGGCTTCTAAGAAGAGAGTCAGGGACACAGTTCAGTCTTCTTCTTCCTCACTTGTGGCAGCTAAGCAACAGAAGTTTTGGTTGCCTCCTCCTCCTCCGTTTCGTCAGCCTTATCAGCAGAAGAACAAAGGTGGCCATGGTTCTTCCAACTCTTCCAACTCTGGCTATCAGAACAAGTCTCAGAATCAAGCTCCAAAGTCCAATGCCCCTTATCACCGTCCACTCTCAGAGGTGACTTGCAACAAGTGTCAGCAGAAAGGTCACTATGCTTACAAGTGCTTCAACCAAAGGCGTCTTCCGCCTCCTCCTCCTGTCAGATCTTCCAGCAATGCAGTGGTCAAGCATAACCCAAAGTCTGCTAAGGTGAACATGATGAATGCAGCTCAAGCGGAGGAATCTACTGATGTGATAATGGGTAATCTCTCAGTTAATGATATTCCTGCAAAAGTTCTTTTTGATACTAGTGCATCGCATTCTTTCATTTCTAGACCTTTTGTGGCTATGCATGATCTGGTTACTGAAGTATTGCCGAGTCCTCTGTCTACTGTTTCTCCGGCTCGACAACTGACTTCTCGAGCATTCGTTCGGGATTCCGTAATCAAGATGGGCGACTATAAATTTCTATCTTCTCCAGTTGTTCTTGGTGACTCGGATATTGATCTAATTCTCGGGATGGACTGGCTTTCTAAGCACAAGGCTCAACTTGATTGTGCTGCCAGGGAAATTCAATTGACACACTCTTCTGAGGATGTTATCATTTATGCCGCTCGTGATGAAACCATTCGGTTATTTTCTCTCAATGAGAAGGGCGAATTGAATGCCATATCTCAAATTCCAGTCGTTTGTGAGTATCAAGATGTCTTTCCAGAAGAGCTTCTGGGTATGCCTCCTCACCGGCCAGTCGAGTTCGTTATCGATCTTGAGCGAGGCACTGAACCTGTTTGCAAGCGTCCATACAAGCTTGGACCCAACAAGCTGAAGGAATTGAAGAAATAGCTCGATGAACAAGAGCGTCTGGGTTTGATCAGACCGAGTTCATCTCCATGGGGTTGTGGTGTTCTTTTTGTCAAGAAGAAGGATGGCACGGACCGACTTTGTGTCGACTACCGTCCATTGAACAAGAAGACAATCAAGAACAAGTATCCACTTCCCAACATCAATGAGATATTCGAGCAACTCAAAGGTGCGAAAGTATTCTCCAAGCTTGACGTCCGTATGGGTTATCATCAGATTCGCATTCGTGTAGAAGATATTCCCAAGACAGCATTCAGAACAAGTTTTGGTTCTTATGAATATACTGCCGTGTCTTTCGGCCTTGTCAATGCTCCTCCAAATTTCTCTCGGATGATGAATTTCATCTTCAACCCCTATACCAATGAATTCGTCCTCGTGTATCTCGATGATATATTGGTCTTCTCCAAGAATAAGAAGGACCATGCCAAACATTTGCGATTGGTGCTCGACAAGCTCAGAGAGTATCAATTCTATGCGAAGTTCTCAAAATGTGAGTTTTGGCTTGATGAAGTTCTTTACCTTGGTCACATCATCTCTGCCAAAGGCATCGCTGTTAACCCCGAGAAGGTGTCCGCAATTGTGAATTGGGAACCTCCTCAGAATGTCAAGTAGCTCCGCAGTTTTCTTGGTCTTGCAAGCTATTGCCGAAGATTCGTTGAGAATTTCTCTAAGATTGCAAAGCCTCTTTCCAACCTCCTCCAGAAGCATGTGAAGTATGTCTGGTCTCCTGAGTGTGACGTTGCTTTCAACACTCTCAAAGAGAAACTAGTCACAGCTCCTGTTTTAACTCCTCCTGATGAATCCAAGCCATTTGAAGTTTTCTGTGATGCTTCTCTCCAAGGTCTCGGTGCGGTGTTAATGCAAGAGAAGAAAGTTGTGGCCTATACCTCTCGTCAGTTGAAGCCCAAGGAAAAGAACTACCCCACTCACGATCTTGAGTGGGCGGCAGTTGTCCATGCATTAATAACGTGGAGACATCTCTTGTTGGGAAGACAAGTGGACATATTCACCGATCACAAGAGTCTCAAGTATATCTTCACTCAGCCCAACCTCAACCTCAGGCGGACTCGATGGGTCGAAATGATTCAAGAGTACAATCCGAGTATTGAATATACTCCAGGCAGGGCTAATGTCATTGCAGATGCTTTGAGCAGGAAGGCTTATTGCAATAGCCTAATTCTCAAGCCATTCCAACCGGATCTTTGTGAAGCTTTCCGCAAGCTGAATCTCCAAGTTGTTCCTCAAGGCTTTCTTGCCAACCTCATAGTCTCTCCTACTTTGGAAGATCAAATTCGTGAGGCACAAATTCTTGATGCCATGGTGAAGAAGGTGAAACATGGTATCGACAAGGGTCTTTCCAAATACAAGTGCTACCGCATTGATGACAGAGACACTTTATTCTTCCAGGACCGGATTGTGGTTCCTAAAGGTGATCTAAGGAAAGTCATTATGAACAAGGCGCACAATTCTCTTCTTTCCATTCATCCTAGAAGTACGAAGATGTACCATGACCTCAAGCAGTCGTATTGGTGGACTCGAATGAAGCGAGAAATTGCTCAATTCATGAATGAATGTGATGTCTCTTGAAGAGTGAAAGCAGAACACCAACGACCAGCTGGTCTCCTCCAACCTCTTGCTATCCCAGAATGGAAGTTTGATCATATCGAAATGGACTTCGTGACTGGTTTTCCAAAGTCCAAGCGCGGAAATGATGCTATCTTCGTTGTCATTGACAAGCTTTCTAAAGTGGCTCATTTCCTTCCAATCAAAGAATCCATCACAGCAGCTCAGTTGGCAGAGCTATACACCTCCAGAATTGTCTCCTTGCACAGCATTCCACAATTGATTTCTTCTGATCGTGGAAGCATCTTCACCTCTAAGTTCTGGGACTCCTTCCAGAAGGCCATGGGCACAAACATTCGCTTCAGCACAGCTTTCCATCCTCAAACTAGTGGCCAAGTCGAGCGAGTCAATCAAATTCTTGAAGATATGCTCAGGGCTTGTGTCATTTCCTTTGGCATGAAATGGGAAGATTGTCTTCCATATGCCGAATTCTCCTACAACAACAGCTTCCAAGCGAGTTCGGGCAAGGCCCCATTCGAGATTCTCTATGGAAGAAAGTGCCGTACTCCTCTCAATTGGTCAGAGACTGGTGAACGCCAACTTCTTGGCAATGACTTAATCACAGAGGTTGAAGAAATGTGTAAAGTCATCCGTGATAATCTCAAAGCCGCGCAATCGCGCCAGAAGAGTTACTATGATAGTAAGCACCGTGATGTGGCTTTCGAGATCGGAGACCATGTCTACCTCCGCGTCTCTCCAATGAAAGGCACTCGTCGCTATCAAAGGGAAGCTTTCCCCTAGATACGTGGGTCCTTTCAAGATCATTGGTAAAAGAGGCGACCTCGCCTATCAACTTGAGCTTCCTTCCAACTTCGCGAACGTGCACGATGTGTTCCATGTGTCACAGCTTCGCAAGTGCTTCAAGACTCCTGAGCGCACTATCAACTTCGAAGAGATTGACCTCCAAGAAGATCTGTCTTATCATGAGCACCCCGTTGCTATTCTTGAAGAAACTGAGCACAAGACTCGCAACAAGTCAATCAAATTCCTGAAAGTGAAGTGGTCGCACCATTCCGACCGGGAAGCCACCTAGGAACACGAGGACCACCTCCCTTCTGAATATCCGGAGTTCTTTCAGTCCTAGATCACGGGACGAGATCCTCTCGTAGTGGTGGAGTGTTGTAACACCCCGGATGTAACTTTCCATATTTGTAACTCCAACTCTTGCCATTTTCGGCTATGTGTTATGATATTCCCTCCGTGTTCGGGTTTTTGTCTTTCGTTTTGCATTTTGTTCATGTCATGCATTCCATATCATGTCATCATGTGCATTGCATTTGCATACGTGTTCGTCTCATGCATCCGAGCATTTTCCCCGTTGTCCGTTTTGCAATCCGGCGCTCCCATCTCCTCCGGTGCACCCCTCTTGTTTTCGTTTCGTGAGCGGGTGTCAAACTTTCTTGAAATGGACCGAGGCTTGTCAAGTGGCCTTGGTATACCACCGGTCAAGTTTCGTTCCATTTGGAGGTCGTTTGGTCCTCCAACGGTTAACCGGGTAACCGCAGATGCCTTCTCTGTGTTGCAGCAAAAACCCCCCTCAAAACCAGCCCAAAACCCACCAAACTCTCTTCCATGCTCTAGGTCGTTCGATCACGATCGTGTGGGCGAAAACCGCACCTCATTTGGACTCTCCTAGCTCCCTCTAGCTATATATTTGCACCTCTCCCGATTTACGTTTGCAGTCCAAACCCTAACCTCGCCCTCCGGCGCCACCGGACACGTCCGTACCCCGCCAGACGAAGCCTCCAGCCACCCAGGCGCCGCCACGTGGCGCGTC
>NC_057799.1:264780191-264841277 GCF_018294505.1 Triticum aestivum | reverse complement strand
GCGCCGCCCCGCCCCCGAGCTCCGGCGACCCGCGCCGCCCTCTCCTCCATCTCCCTCCTCCGCTCCGGCCAGCAGCGACCCCAGCGCCGGCGAGCCGCCTCGATCTCGATCTGATCTGGACGAAGTCTCAGGTTGACTTCCCCGAGACCCCGAAATATTCCAAGTCATTTTATTTTCACAGCATGTGCCCTTGTTCATAGCATCATAACTCTCTGCATATAGCTTCGTTTTGTGTGTGTAATATATTGAATTGTTCGCCTCATGATGCTCTACATTTTGTTCTATCGCACCATGTTCATTAGAGGCCATCTTGATGCCCAAAGCTCTGGTGCAAGAGTGCTAGTTGCTGTTATCTGCTAATTCTTAGCAGAACTTGGAGATTTGTTATTTTTGTATCATTTAATCTGTGCATCGTATGGGCATGAGCTCTACATGTGTTTTGTTGTATGCCATGCCATATTTCCAGTGGTGTATGCCATATATTTTTGTGGTCTCTGTGGTGACTAGCAGAAGCATGCAAACAAGGCTCTGTAATGTTTCTGATTTGAGAGACTTAGTGTTTTCTCTAAGTATTTGTCTGCTGTTATTTTGTTGCCATGTAAACTTGATGCTACAGAGAGATCCATGCATATTTTGGAGATGTTCAGTAAGGATGTTTTGTAGATATTATTGTAATTGATCCATTCCTGCCCTTGTTTGCAATTATGGAGTGCCATAGCATGACTCAATCTTGCTCCACTTTTGCTATAAAATATTACTGGCAGATTGTTTTCATGTTATTCAATTTTGCCAAGCCTATTGTAGTTGATCCATACATGCTATGTGTTTTATCTTGCCATGGATAGCTTCATAAACATGCCATCTTGCTGTAGGTATGCTAGTTTTGTCATGAATTGCTTTGTGGTGAGTGCATCAAGCTCACCAAGATGCCTTCATATTATTGTTTCTGCCATGCTCTGTTTTCTGCAAAGTCTGAAACCTGTTATCGACACTTCCTATGTTTACATAGTTTCCATCGTATCTTCTGGTCCTTTTTGGCTTATGGTCATTAAGGGACTTTTCTCATATGCATTTAGTAGATTCATGCCATGCATTGTTTTGTCATGTTAAGTTCCTGTAGCATGTTGATTGCTTGCTCTGAACATTGCTACCTGATGCTGTTTATGTCATGTCCAGTAATTTCACTAAGTCTGTGTACCTGATATCTTTTGCACTTTTTCCATGCTTGTTTGAGCTTGTTATGTTGTGATCTACCCATAGCTCAGTGTTTATCATTATGACCCTGTGTCTACAACCCGGCGTCATCAATAATCATGACCCTGCGTCGGCAACAGTTATGACCCGGTGCTATCAATATTTACAAGCCGGCAATTTTGGTTATGATAAACCGGCAAGTTTTACCTCTTCAAGCTGACTGAAAGTCAGATGAGTATTTCAAGACCGATATGTTTTAAGCCGGCATTCTGGAAGCCGATTCAAGTGGATTATTTCTTACAATATTTCTCTACAAGACTAATGCGAATAAATTGACTCTGAAGCTGGCCTATTGACCCGGATATTCCAGGAGGAAATGACAAGGACTCAAGGATGATCAGGTGCCGGTTTACAAGAATATTTAACCCGGAGCACAACCTATCAAATTTGTTCTTGTGTTTATATTGCAGGATCAGTTTAACATGGATAAATCCAAATTAAACTGGGGGCTAATGTCCGGGATATACCATGCGGTATGACCCGGCCGGAAGTATGACCCGGCCGGACTTGGCGGCTCACAGAGACCCGGCGAGTATTTGGTGACTTACTGATAACCCCAACGACGGGTCAGATAGAAGACAAGGCCCAAGGCCCAGAAGGCCGGCTCACGTTTATGATGGGCCGATTTAAGAAGAAAGGGATGACGAATATTTCCTTTACGAGGAAGCAAGACCCGGACTTGTAATTAACTTGTAAGAGAAATAGACTAGTCCTAGTCCTACTAGGACTCCACATGTAACCCGCCTCTCTAACTTATATAAGGAGGGGCAGGGCACCCCAAAGAGGGAGAAGAAACAAGCAACAATCTCTAGGGCTATACACAAAGAGCCGGCTTACCGGCGACTCTCTCATGAGCATAATGAGACCTAGCCTCAAACAGCATGTAGGGTTGTTACCGGATGATGTTTCCCGGGGCCCGAAGCTGTCTAAACCTTTGTCTTGTGCGTTTATCCGCCCTGCGTCTCTCATCCCAATCAACCCCTCTCAAGCTACTACATAGATGCGCTGGCCTCATGACTAAGTCCTGACATCTAGGACATCTGACGTGTTAATTCCACGACACCCATGCAGGGTATTATCTTTCGAAGGCCGTGCCCGCGGTTATGAGGCAGATGGGAATTTGTTAATGTCCGGTTGTAGAGAACTTGTCACTTGACCCGATTAAAATACATCAACTGTGTGTGTAGCCGTGATGGTTTTTTTTCGGCGGAGTCCGGGAAGTGAACACGGTTTGAGTTATGAATGACATAAGTAGGAGTTCAGGATCACTTCTTGGTCATTTCTAGATGACGACCGTTCCGTTGCTTCTCTTCTCGCTCTCTTCTGCGTATGTTAGCCACCAGATATGCTTAGTGTCTGCTGCAGCTCCACCTCATTACACCATCTCTTTCCTATAAGCTTAAATAGTCTTGATCTCGCGGGTGTGAAATTGCTGAGTCCTCGTGACTCACAGATTCTACCAAAACAGTTGCAGGTGCCGGCGATGCCAGTGCAGATGATGGGATCGACCTCAAGTGGGAGTTCGATGAGGAACGTGGTCGTTACTATGTGTCTTTTCCTGATGATCAGTAGTGGAGCCCAGTTGGGACGATCGGGGATCTAGCATTTGGGGTTATCTTATTTTCATTTGGATCTTGACCGTAGACGGTCTATGTGTGTATTTTGGATGATGTATGATTTATATTTATGTATTGTGTGAAGTGGCGATTGTAAGCCAACTCTTTATCCCATTCTTGTTCATTACATGGGATTGTGTGAAGATGACCCTTCTTGCGACAAAACCAAAATGCGGTTATGCCTCTAAGTCGTGCCTCGACACGTGGGAGATATAGCCGCATCGTGGGCGTTACACTAACCAGAACTCGGTAGTGTTTTGTTGTAAGACTACCTTGTGGTCATGCTTGTCTGCGACAGTGCGTTCACATGTGTGTAGCAGAACCAGCTCATGTTTTGGAGCTTGCTATCATAGTTCATCTCCCGAGAATCTCGCAACTTCATCTCGTCGGTTTGTGATGCAAACTTTGTTTCCAGACATGCTGTCTGAAATATCCTGTTACCAACCAGATCTGAATCTCAGGCAGATACGATGGTTGGAACATTCCCGACATTTGCATTTTGTTCCTAGCTTTGCACCGCCTTGCGCCAATTTCCCATGGGCTGCCCTTCTCAGCAATTGCTGCTCAGGATCATCTTCAAAAGTGGTCCTACCATGGGTCCCATCCATTTCTGATGATAAGAAAAAATCATCCATTGTGTTGTCTTCAACAAGGTAGTCCACATCATCCATTCCCGTCTGAGTATGTCATTTCATCGAACTCTTTGAGACGATCAATTGTGATTTTCCTTAGGCTGGTATAGAGAGTTTCAATGATCTCTGTATCAAAAGTAATTCTTTTTGCCACTTAAGGGAATAATTCTACGAGTCACCTCCCCTAAGGTGCCCCTTTATGGAATCATGGCAATCAACTCCTCGCTACTCTGAATCTCATTCACCATCTTTTTAAGCATGG
The DNA here is from genome assembly GCF_018294505.1 of Triticum aestivum. Lineage (NCBI taxonomy): Eukaryota > Viridiplantae > Streptophyta > Magnoliopsida > Poales > Poaceae > Triticum > Triticum aestivum. The sequence continues at coordinate 264,837,513 of NC_057799.1, read as the reverse complement.
AGTTGTTGTCTACCAAATTGAACCTTCGTCATCTGTTTCTACCATCACCCTGATGTGTGTTTTGTGTCTCAACTCGCGAGATGTTACCTTGTCTCATTCTGTGAGTTGATCTTGAGTTGCTCGATCTTCCAGAAGATCGACTCGTTAGAGTTTTCCTTTCCTCTCATTGTCGTGTTGCATGGAGATCTCGAAAGCAAAGACGTCAAAATCAATTTGAAGCAATGAATCAGCGTCTTCGAGAAGTATACTTGGATCGTGAAGATTATGTTAGCTTAGTGTCCCCTCTGTCTTCTTACCACACGTCTTGAATCTCGGGACGAGATTCTTGTTTAGTGGGGGTGAGTTGTCACAACCCTAGAATTTGTTTGTAAATAGTTGCACAAGCATCCATGCATCATGTCTAAATTTATTTGAAATTTGAAATGGGGATTGTTCAAACCCTAGCACCAAATGAAATCCAACTAGGATCAAAATGAAATATTTTCAATGAACCCAAAATGCCCTTTGGAAATGTCCATCATCTCTGATAAAGGTAAACACCTCTGCCAAAAATGATGAACATATTTCTAGGTCATTTCTGGATTTTTGAATTAACTCGTATTGTATTTGAATTGGGGCATTTAAATCCTATAAATATTTTAAATGCTCTAATAATTCTGAAACTAGTTGAGGGCTCTTGGGAATAATTTCAACAGTGCCCACAAATATTTTCAGGAGTTTTAAAATTGGTTTAGTTTTTAAACTAAATCAAAACAGAGGAAAATAAATAGAAAACAAAAATAGGAAAGGCAGAGAGGAGAGAAACCTCACCTGGGCTTACCTGGCGCCCAGCCGGCCCAGCACTGTGCAGCCCACTGGCCCACAGTGCCAGTCATCTTCTCCATCGTGCCAGGAGGACGCGGGCGTGTGGCCGACGCGCGCGCATGACCGTGCCGCCACGCCACCTGCCTGCCTGCCTCGGCCAAGGCCAGCGTGACGTCGCGAAGACCCCACCTGAGCGCCCTGGACTTCTCTCTCTCCCCCGAACGACCTCCCCCTCCTCTGTTCTCTCCAGCGAGCGCAGCCGTCGCCGCCACTCGCTGCTGCCGCAGCCACCGCCTCCCCCTCGCCTCGCCGACGTGTCCACGGCCATCGCCTCATCGCCCACACCCTCTCCGCTGAGTCAAGCAACGCCGGACGCCGCCAAACACCGCCGACGCCGTCGTCTTCAACCTTCTGCCTTCCCAGATCGCCGGACATGCCCCGTCGTCGTCCGTGCCTCCTCGAGCTCGCCGTTCGCTCCCCTGCACTCGCGGGGAGCCCCTGAGCTTTTCCCCTCACCTTCCCCTCTCGCTAGCTTCCACTAGCCGCTGCCCCATGAGCTCCCGAGGCCGCCGTCCTCCATGGCCGACCTCCTGCTCAGCTCTGAGCTTACCAGGCCCAGCTGTGCAGTCCACCATGCTCCTAGGGCCCCCTAGATGCGGCCTAGCTACCTGGTTCCCTCGAGGGCGAGCCGTAGCCCTGCGCTCGTGCACCACCGAGCTCCGGTCACCGCACTTGTTGCCGTTGTCATCGCTACGGGCCGTCCTAGCCACTGCCGCTTGCACTGCTCGATGCGGACGAGCAAGAGCAACGCGTAGATGCCCTCCGCCGCGGGTTTGGTCGCCGTGGGCAAAACCCGAGCCGTTCCGTCGTCACTGACCTCGCCGGCGGCTAACTCCGGCTGTGCTGACGTGGCACAACCATTAGCAGCTAATCGCGCCATTAATTAACCTCCGGTGAAACTGACAGCCGGGCCCCACGTCCTAACTAACTGGCTAACTAAACTAGATTAAGTTTAATCTAATTACCCTGGACCCATGCGTCAGCATTGACTGTGCTGACGTGTCCGTTGACCGGACCCACCTGTCATTGTCACTGAACAATACTGGGTCACTGACCAGTGGACCCCACTAGTCAGGTTTGACCTGGACCAACCCTATTAACTCGCTGATGTCATGCTGACGCAGTGCTGACGCGGTTAATCTTTTCTGGAATTAGTTTATTTTCGAAATAACCAGAAATTCCATAAAATGACTTAAACATCAAAAATCCATAGAAAATAATCTATAACTCCAATGGAAATAATTTATATATGAAAAATGATCAGAAAAATCCAAAGAATCTGTTTATGGCATTTGCATGCATATTAGAGAAACTTATGTCATCTGTTTAGGACAATTCAATTAAATGGCATTTAAGAAAGCACATATGGAGTTTGAATTTGAACCTAGTGTTCAAACCAACTCCATTTAACTTGTTGCTAGTTGCATTAGGCCAATCAACAGCATATTGCCATGTCACATTCATGCATCATATTGTTGCATGGCATTGATTGTGTTTCTTCTTTTTTGTCGGTGGTTGTTCCCTCTCGATAGACGTGTTTCGATACAATCTTCAGAAGTGCCAGGCAAGCAAAAACCCCTTGTTCATTTCGATACAATCCCACTCTCTCGCTCCTGCTCTCTTTTACTGCATTAGGACAACAACGATTCAACTGTTACATGCTGCGGTAGTTGAACCCTTTCCTCTGCATGACCTGTCATTGCCACAGTAAATAGATGAAACCCACTAGCCTGAGTAGGAGTTGTTTGAGCCCTAATGTGCCTACTCATTCATGCTTGTTGTCATGCGTGCTACTGCTTAGAGTTGAGTCAGGTCTGATTCATCGGGTATGAATTGGAGGTGTGTGAACATGTTCTACTGTTGAGAGCTAAGTGTGTGAACATGATTTGGTAAAGGTAGTGGTGAGAGGCCATGTAGGAGTACATGGTGGGTTGTCTCATTGAAACCGTCCTCAGGAACTGAGTTCTGTGTTTGTGATCCATGAACAACTACTACCACGCGTTGGGCCCGAAACCAATGGACCCTCTCGACTTATTAATCGCCTTTATCTCTGTCCAGGAGTCGCAACTAGTTTCTGGTGTTTGTAGGATATGTGTTGGAGGTCGTGCGTAGCGCTGACCCTAGGGGTGGGCTATGATGCGGTAGATACACCGTGGCCCGGTGTACCAGGCACCCGTTTGGTGTCTCGGGAACCCTGCACACATCGTTTGGGGCTGTGAGCGAAACCCCGGCCGGATCTCCTTGCGGATGGAACCCGAATAGGCGATAAACCTGGACTAGAGACTTGTGTGGTTAGTCAGGTCGTGGCCGACTCCCTCGCCAGGCTTCCGCTTGAAGGACGCTGAGATACACGACGTGTACATGGTGGTAAGTGGCGAGAGCGTGTGTGAAGAAGTACACCCCTGCAGGGTTATAAATGATCTATTCGAATAGCCGTGTCCGCGGTAAAGGGCTTCTGGGTTGCCTATATAGTTCATAGACAAGTGAAAGTGGATACTCTAAAATGCGCAAGATAAGCGTGAGTGCTATGAATGGCCTTCTCGTAAGGAGATGGGAGAGGATCCATAGTGGTGCATTGATATGGTGAATATGTGGACTCGTGTGCGCCACCTCAAAAGAGTTACTTGTAGTCATAGTTTAGGATAGCCACTGAGTCAAAGCTGGCTTGCTGCAGTCAAACTCCACCACCCCCTTTGTTGATAGTGATGCATATGTAGCTAGTTCTGATGTAAGTCTTGATGGGTACATTTGTACTCACGTTTGCCTATTTTATGTTTTGCAGAGAGACGTTAGTCTTGCTAGTAGTTCCGTGTGGACTTCGACATTTAGCTTGATACCTCAGCTACGATCTTGTGCCCTCGGCAGGATCTGGTAGACAGTGAGGCTTCTCAGCCTTTTTCATTTGTAGATGTCTGTACTCAGACATGTTAAGCTTCCGCATGTGCTTTGACTTGTATGCTCTGAATGTTGGGTCACGAGACCCATGTTTTTAAAATATCTCGCTCCTCAGAGCCTAATGAATAAATGCTTTGAGTCATAGAGTTTTGTTGTGATGCCATGTTGTATTTACACATATCGAGCATATTGTGTGTATGATTGAAATGCTTGGTATGTGTGGGATCCGACAACCTAGTTGTTTATCCTTGGTAGCCTCTCTTATGGGGAAATGTAGTCTTGTGCTTCCATGAGCCATAGTAGTCCGCTACAGCGCGGTTCACCGGAGTCCTGCTAGCCCAGCACTACTGCTCCGGAACACTTGACTGGCCGGCATGTGATTCACTTCGTTCCTGTGTCTGTCCCTTCGGGGAAATGTCACGCGGTGACATCCGGAGTCCTGCCTAGCCTACTACAGCCCGGTTCACCGGAGTCCTGTTAGCCCAGTGCTACAGCCCGGATTCGCACGCTGCTGACCGACATGCTCGATGTTGATTCATGTATGCCTGTCCCCGTAAGTTAGTGCCACTTTGGGTTCACGACTAGTCATGTCGGCCCGGGTTCTCTGTCATATGGATGCTAGCGACACTATCATATACGTGAGCCAAAAGGCGCAAACGGTCCCGGGCCATAGTAAGGCGACACCCGTGGGAATACCGTGCGTGGGGCCGCAAAGTGATATGAGGTGTTACCGGCTAGATCGATGTGACTTGGAATCGGGGTCCTGACATCCAGTGAGCAACTCCTGGAACATCGAACATCTTTGCAAGTTTACCCATAAGGCGCAGTTGCCGGGCTCCCAGGCAAACCACCTTTTATACAAGCCTTGCCGTCAAGGCATGTAACCCTTCGTACAAAGCCAGGCTCAGACCCTGAGCATAAATAAATGAAGCGCTGGCGCCCTAAGTTTTGGCATGCATGCTAGGTTGAGTCTCTCTCTGTGTTAGGGTTGATAGTGCTTGGCGGCGACTAACCCTTAGCATAGGGGTCGAGTATGCATCTCTCTGTTCCTTTTCGTCCTTTTTTGGTTTGCAGGATGCGTGGACATTTCTGCTGAGCTATCTTGGAAGAAAAGAGAACACGCGGACACCCGGACCCCGACAAGCCAAGGTTGCCGGGGGCTGCATGTCTGAGAATCCAATCACGGCAAGCCAAGGTTGCCAGGGGCTGCAACATCAGATAAGTATTTCTCCCCCACTATGTGCCTCCATATGAAACTTGAACGTACGAGACTTCGCTCGCTCTCATACCATCTTGCTCCCTCTGTCCCGTGTCCGAAAACCTTACTTTGGGCCGGAACTTGGTTGTAGTGCGATGGGAAGGGGACGAGCGAAGGGCCCAATCCTACTTGGCCCCTACCTCCGCCAAGGGCGTGAGTGTAGCCGAGCTATAGGGCAGGAGGAAGGCAAGGCCTGTTGCCGGGGTACAGTGTTTATCTTAAGATAACGAGGACTCGCTCCTTGGTGTGGCTCTCTCCCACGCGCAAACAAAACCCGGCAAACACCCTTCTCCTCATTAATACGTTGCTAACAAGTACAATTCGTACGGAATGCATACATGAGCAAGGGGGTTACAAGGTCTAAATTCTACTAAAGCCCGCAGGCTTACAAACTGAAAAAAGATAAGTGCCCCGTGATCCCCGTTCTTGCCCTTTTCCTCCCAGGTGCGACAGGTGAAGGCAAAAAGGGGCGATGGGGAACGCGCCGATGGAGAACTTGACGAGGAAGGTCCTCGGCAGGGCGCATGGCCAAGGGAGGAGTGACGCGGTCAGTCGGAGTCGAAGTCGGCGTGCCCCCGCTCGATGCCCTCGTCGTCGCTGTCGTTGTCCTCCTCGTCACTCTCCCTTGAGGAAGAGTCTTCATCATCAGAGGAGCTCTCCACGCAGCACTTTAGGCGAGTTCTAAAGTCTCCAAAGACCTTGACGGAGAGCAGGCCATTCTTCATTAATTTGAAATAGAGAACGAGCCCCGCCATCAGGCTGTGGATACGAGCGAAGTTCTTCCATCCGTGACGAAGATACATGACGTGAGGGGCGGGAAAGTCGACATTAACCCGCGTGTCGTCATCCCACAGCCCCTCATATGCAACCTTAGAGTCTGTGGCGGGTCAAGCTCCATCTCCCAAGCAAATGGATTAGGGAGACGAAGACGACGGCACGCTGGCCGATGCAGCCTGATGAAGAACTCCATTGGGGGAGGGACCGCCGGCAGACGCGAGGCCGATGCGCCGCCCTGTCCTCCTCTTCCCCGAGCGCCACGGCGACCTCGCCCTCGCCCCCTCCCACTCCTCCTCGTGGCCGGCTCTGCCGCCACGAGCTCTTGGGAAGGAGGGGCGCGCTGTCGAGTGGAGACCCTCGTCGCCACCGTCGAAGCATCGGCGCGCCCTCTCGCCATAGCAGAAGAGAGAAAGAATCCAAGGTGGAAGGAGGCAGATGATGAAAGATTGAGGGGTGCCATCCCCTCCCCTTCTTATAAAGGGGCGGGGTCGGGGCTCGGCCGCCCCGCTCAACCAATCCGGCCATCAAGGGCTCAGGGAATCGAGACCGACCCACTGCTCCAATCAGCGGCGGCCCGGTTTCCCGCCTCGTCACTCAAGGCCCGCACCCACCGCCTACCATCTTCAAGGCATGGGGGACACGTGGCGAGCGAACAAAAATCGAGGGGACAAGTGAGGCGACCGTTTTCCACCCCGTGATCACGGGGAACGGGCGCCTCGAGGGCCACGACCCGAGTCCGCTCAGTAAATCGGCCGCGCCCCTGCGTCTTCCTCTTTTTATGGGGAAGGCGCGAGCCGCCTCTTTACCACGATGTGATGCATGAAGGCAGGAACCGCCCCACGCGTGACCCCCACGTCACGCATGACCCTCCACGCCGCGCATTCAACACGAGTCATGGGGAAACGCAACGAGCAAAGGAATTACTGCGGTGAAACTCCGCCCCGCCTGCCCGCGCATCGTTCTGGGCCTGACCCAACAACGTGTTGTGCTTATGTGTGGCCCAGGCCCGGGGGCTCCTGTCGGTGTACAAAAGTAGGGGCCCTTTTTCTACCCCTCTACTTGTGCATGGGCAGTCAGAGTCGCGCCCGTGGCCACACTAAGTAGGAAAGAGGAAGGCACGATACGGGCAAAGCAACGCCAAGACCAGAAACACAAAGAGCAAGAAGGCGAGGTGGACTCCCCCGGCGAGACCCTTGCCAGGGCAGCCTTCGCAGCCCCGACAAGAGTCTTGCCGGGGCAACTTGCCCAACGCCAGCAGGGCGCGCCACCCTTGAGCCCAAGGGTTCCAACACCATAAACCACATTGGAACCAAGGCTCTGGAGGCACCTCCATGGTGGCATGCAGATCTTTGTCAAGATCATAAACACACAAGATCAGATGAGGACCAGAAGACGACGATCCTCGGCGAGATCCTTGCCAAGGAGATCCACGAGACCCCCGGCAAGATCCTTGCCGGGGAAAACCGCGACGCCACGGCAAGACCACTTGCCGGGGCCCTGGCAAGACCCTTGCTGAGGACACCCGCGGGGCCGCAGCCAGACCCACGTTTGCCAAGACTCCACCGCCATTCCCATACAGCTGCCAGCCCAACCAGCTGGGCAGGCACCTGCATGGCAACGTGCGGCTTCCAGGCCAACTCAGCAAGCACCTACATGGTGGCATGCAGATCTTCGTGAAGACCCTACCACCACGCCATCTCAGCAGCCTGCCAGTCTACGTGGCGTTGCATGCCTCGTTGGCCTGGACGCGTGTTGGAGCAAGACGGAGTGGCGACGGACAGAACATGCCTCGTTGCCGTCCCCAATGAAGCAACATGACACCTAAGGAGCGCATTTAATGCGTGTTGTCCCGTAATGACAGGCGATAAGCTTGTACACTATATACCTTTCCACCTCCTGTGTGCCACTGTGGCGACCCCTTTTGACTATAAAAGGAGGCCCGAGGCGTACAGGAGAGGATTCGGATCTTTTGGACTATGCACGCATCGTAGCTAGTTTGACAGCTCAAGAACACTCCAATATACACCAAAGCAGGACTAGGGTTTTACGCATCTTCGCGGCCTGAACCTGGGTAAACGACATGTGTGCTGGCTCCTAGACCTGCTCTTTGCACAACCCCGCACCCGCCAACCGTAGAAGGGATCCCAGTGAATCCATAGGTGTCGTTTCCACCGACAGAACCGAGGACCGTCGGAGCTGACCAGCTGAGTTGTGAAGTGTTGTGTAAAGGTGAGGAAGACAGTTCACTTGAGCGAACTACAGAAGGACAAGCCTTTAGAGCCATGGCTCGCCGGCGACGAAAGCGAGCAACACAGCAGGGATTGAAGCTATCGGACAGCAGCGGGCTTGCGGAAACCTAAGAAGGTAGGAGCTATGGAACACGTGCTTGGGCTCACTAGGTGGGGATGCACTTGAGCTCGATAGTCTCAGCTATGGCAGCCCTGGCTAGAGTGGAGACAGCGTGTGCGTGGATGCATGCAGGTGCATGTGTGGTTGCATCAAGGACGGTCGCGAGGGTGTTGGTTATGCAGTTGGACTCGCTGAAGATGTATACATCGAATCTGAACCCAAGTGGAGCAAATAACAGAGAGACGGGGCCGGTCTTGTAGGTCAGGGCGCTCAGCCACGGCCTCGATCGGTGGGGCGTGCAGGCATTCGGGCAAGAGCTCCAACTCGTCCCGAACATGGAGAAGAAGATGACCAGAGTCGCGTGGGTCGTGCTCTGCGGCTACTGCACGTTGGTATTGTTAGAAGGGAATAGAGGGAGATTGACGGAATTTGATGGATGTACTATTGAGCCTCGAGGCCGAGTATATATTGAGTACAAGATTTGGAGGAGAAGACACCTCTTCTGGAGATAAGGTAGGAGACAGATTACAAATCCTAGACTCCCAAATACATGTATCCCCAATATATCTCTAACAGGTATTGTGTGTGAGCGCAAACAGAGAGGGCCGAGTGCGTGTGGGAGTGTGCTGGAACATGTGAGGTGAGTTCCAGAAACTCTCCCATGGCGGATATAAAATAGGCAGGCTTGGGAAGACGACTACGGTGATGGAATTGAACCAGAGAGAGATGGGGAGGATCGAAGCTTCATGGTGGGGGGTGCTGGTGGAATTGTACGTGGTCGACGGAGATCGGACACAGCGGGAGGATGCGCTGATCGAGACGGTGCTCGGCTCCGTGAAGAAGAGGAAACAGGAGAAGAAGACATCAACGACGACGGGGCGCTGGACTTGGTGATCCGGCTCGGGGAGGTCATGCGAGGGGTTGCTCCAGAGTACGAAGAAGGCTGGCGGCGACTGTTTGGCCCAAGGAAGAAGATGACAAAGAGAACGTCAGGAAGGAGCTCCCGGACCGTGAGCTGAAGGTACGGGTGGCGGAGGTCATCACGGCAACTCCCGCAGCGAGAGGAGGACGGAGGGGGCCCGGGTCAAGCCGGGCTCGAGCTTGAGCTTGGCTCGGCCAAGGCGACGGCGGGTGCGTGGGTGGCTTACCTTGGCGGCGGCGGGATGAAGAGAATGGTGGAATGGAGGGAGGAGGATGTCTAGTGCACCGGGGTGGTCTTATAGAGGCCTAGGGACGGCTCCGGCCGTCAAATAAGAGGAGGTGTCGACGTGTCCCTGCTGGATGCTCTGCCATACAGGAAGTTGAAGATGCCCCTGTACACAACCCTAGGCATAAAAACCGAAGACCAAAAACTGAACCCGAAAAGACCGAGACCGAACCCGAAAAGACCGAACTAAAATAGACCGAATAAAAAACGGTCTGCACAACTGTAAGACCGAACTAGTTACAGTCTGATTGTTCATCCTATGTTGAGGACCGAATAGCCTGTATAGACCGAATTTACAAAAGCCCATATGCAGGAATAGAAGACCATGTTTACCTAAGGCCCGTCTAGCGAGCCCAAGGTCACGAGCGAGATACACACAAACACACCTCAGGTCCTCACCTCACTATTCAATCGATTCACACAAATCTAGCCGCCCCCCTGCTTCACACAATGTTCGTCTTTTCTCTCTCACCAGGCCACCATGAACCCTAGCCGCCGCCCCTCGCTATGCCGCAATGCCGTGAGCCATCAGCGGTGAGGTGACGACCAGTCGACCATCATCCCCGATCGCCGTGCCCCGTGCGTCGCGCCGCCAAGCCAGACCCTCTTGTGTCGCTCCACTGCCTGTGACGTAGCCATCCACCAATGGTGCTCCATCTCCTGGTGACAAGTGTAGCTATTGGCCGCTGCAGTTAGTCACCACCTCTCGTCCTCTTCCAAGCTGGTTGCCGGATCGCCGGCTGCTGCTCTTCCCGTGCTCTACCTAGCAGCTGAAGGTGAGCAAACTACTTAATCTCTCTCTGTGCATATGTGATGTCCAGATTCTTATTCATTTATGTGAATCAATTAGGCTGTGTTTGGATGCACAATATCTAGAAACCCATAGTATTAAGAAACCACATTATTAGAATTTGTAAGCACGAAATACCATAGTATACAAATACTTTGGTATTTTGCAGTATCGGCAAAACATAGAGGCGTTTGGCCCTTGCGGGTATTTACTAGAGTATTATGTTTATTTTTGGAGTTATGTGATGTAACTAGCTGCAAAAGGAATAACTCAAATACATTTGTATGAGGGTGTACAAAATTTGCAGCTTGTATGCCAGACGCAACATCACAATCCATTGAGGTTACTAGCCGTGCCGCAGCTGCTCTTCTGTAAGAAACAGAACACGTCAGTTGTTGTTCTTCATGCTTGGTTAAAATAAAGAGGTTTGGGGTTGTTTTTTTAATACTTCAAAATTACCACGTTATCTGAAATACCACATCTTGTATATTCAGAGCAGACCTGTGTTATGTTGCTTTTATGTACTAGCCTATAATCAGTATCTTTTTGGTAGTTTGTATGTTCGTGTCTACTAGTTAGATGAAGGAATGGTTCAATAACGAGTAACATTGTTTTTAGTAGATGCTTTCTATACTGGAAGTTGAACATGAGGAGTTGAATAATAAAGATGATGCATTTGTGAGTGTAGAGGCAGAGGCGGATGCAGAAGCAGGAGAGGAATCAGTCTTACATAGCATCTTTGAAGATGAAGATGTTGAAGCAAAAGTTGTCGAAGGTGCCAATCCAGAAGCTACTATGTTGAAGTACTAAGCCCTCATGGTGTTTGCTTCTTATCGATTCCATGCGCCGATGTTACTTGATCTTACTTTTTGCTGTCAAATATAAATGAGTACGCATGCATGAATCTTGTTGCTGGTGAAGTGGTGATTACATATGGTGCTGATTTTCTATTTGAAGATTTTCATGTGGTGTATTGTATTACATGCAGATTGCATACATGTGTTCCTTGTTTGAATTTTTCTTATGAACACATGCTCTTCTATACAAATATTTGTTGTCTCTGTACACGCACCCCTTTTTACACACATGGACCTGTACACACACCCCTTTGTACACACATGTACCTCTGTACTCTATGTAGTTTGTATATAACAGGTCCTGAAAGTAACATAAATATGAGTTCTACTCCATCCATTCTTAATATTTGTCTTTCTAGTGATTTCAATAAGTGACTACACACGGAGCCAAATGAGTGAATCTACACACTAAAATATGTCTATATACATCCGTATGTGATAGTCCATTTGAAATCTCTAAAAATACAATATTTAGGAACCGAGGGAGTAGTAATTTATTTGGTCTGTTTGGTCGGGACCGAAGACCGAATAGTAAAGACCGAAGACCGAATAGTGAACAACTGAAAAGACTGAAATTATTTTGGTCTTCAATTATGGAAGACCGAATTTTTGAAAGACCAAAAAGACCAGACCAAACAAACCGAAAAGACCGAACGCCCGGGCTGACCTGTATGTGTGGGCTAGTTGGGTTGTTGCTGGAGTAGGGAAGGCACAGGTGGGCTGCGCTGGGAGGGCTCTCCCTTTTCTCCTTAACTCTGTAAATTTAAATTCACAGCCATAGAAAAGGAAAAGGCCAGGGATAATGGAGAGGGGTAATGAAGAAAAACAAATACCCCTAGACTTCTGGATGTATGCACAATTTGAATAAATTGCTTTGGGTATTTTTAGAGATAGAAAAATAAATCAAGTTTGTATTAATTGCAAACTTGATGCATTTTTTAATCTAACCAAAACAACACCAAATGAGTTGAAATTTGGCAGTGATGTAAATGGCATGGTCTAAAATTTATAGGAAAAGATTGAACATTAAATTGGGGCAGGAAATAAAATACCACAATTTAAATGGATTAAAGAACAAGGAGAAGAAGATGATCAAGCAAGGTTGTGGGAGTAGAAGAACATGGAGTTGAGAAAGAGACAATGCAGGGGTTGATCACACACTCAAGCACACAACAAAAACAACCAGCAAGTATGCCTATGCATTATGATCCATGATAAGAATGGCAATGCAATAATAACAATGATGCACATGATGCAAGAACAAAATATATGACAATGCACTCAACATGATCATGGCAACAAACAATTGAAACACACGAGGGCAACGGAAATAAATGGAAGACAACTAGAGCAGCAATCTCGGGGCGTCACAACACTCCCCACTAACAGAAGATCTCGTCCCGAGATCTTAGGAACGAAACATAAGAGAGAGTGGAAGGTGAAAATGAAAGGAAATGAACGAAAACCCGAAGAAGAGAATCGACTGAAAAGGACTCATCCTGACGTCGAACTTGGAAGAATTTGTGAACACTCTAGAAAAATTAGAAGAGTCAGGTAAGATCCCGGGGAAAAACCCATGGGTTATGGGCCCACTGAAAAGAAACACCGTTGAAAACGATTAAAGAAGAGAGATGATGCACCAGAACATTTGAAAGACTTGTATGAGTTTACCACCTTGAATTAATTGAACATAAGAACGAATCTTCTGAGATGTCTTCAACACTCCAGAATGATTAAATTTTGAGAGGCGAACACGCAAGGGGAAACATTTGGCCAAGAACAGGAATATGATCAATCTGAAAAACTTGAACTGAATCCACCGGAAAACAAAATGAGACGAACAATGATGAACTAGACGAGAATTCCTAGATTGAGACAATTGAGGAAAGAATGAAGAGGCTTCGCACGAACAAAATGGATACTCGATTCGATACTTCGGATACCGTGAAGAAAAATGGCGGGTGGGTGGGAAAAGAAAACACCTTGGGACGGGAAACGACATCATTGAGAAAAGAAAAAAGTTGATCTTGCAAAGATGAATAGGATCTAAATAGCTTGAGGAGAAGTTCACCGGTTGAAAAAAGAGTTGACGTTGCAACGATTGAAAAAATAACCGCGTGATCCTAAACAAAATTTGAAGGGGAAGAGTAGTAGAATCAAACACCTACGTCACAAATCCTAACCAGAGCGGCGAAGGGGATAAAGAGTAAAAAGAATTCCTACTCTCCGATATAACTAGACTCTAAAATACTTTTTCTTCTAGACTAGACAACGGCCAAACTACGATCAATCAAGGGGGCTCCTATGGTCGGTCGAGGCTCTGATACCAACTTGTCACGCCCAATATGCGATCCAATCCGAGAAAAACTCGGAGGCCCACCAAGGATAAAGTAGCATATTGAAGACGCTTTGCAAGGTGGGTATCATTACATCGTACCATATACATAATAGATGGGGATACATACAAAGGCATACAAACGCCCCATGAATACATCAAACATCATACAGAAGAGCAGCATCTGACTACGGATGAAACACAAATGAAAACTCAAACGACATCAACCCTGCTAGCCCAGGCTGCCGACCAGGAACCTATCACTCGATCGGAGAAGAAAAGAAGAAGCAGAAGAAGAACTCCAAAACAAGGAAGCATAGCTCCCACGTCATATCATCACATTACATGTACCTGCATCTGTTGTTGTAGTAATCTGTAAGCCACGAGGACTCAGCAATCCAATTACCATGGGTATCAAGACTAGCAAAGCTTAATGGGTGTGGAATGGATAAGTGGTGAGGTTCCAGCAGCACTAAGCATTGTATGGTGGCTAACTTATGAGTACAAGAATAAGAAGAGTAACTACGCATGACGGTCTCAAACTAGTAATGATCAACAAGTGATCCTTAACTACTTACGAGTCAAACATAACCCCACCGTGTTCTCTTCTCGAACTCACTCGAAAAGAGACGGTCATGGTTACGCACGAGGTTGGTGTATTTTAATTCGGATCTGGTGTCAAGTTCTCTACAACCGGATATTATAAATTTCCAATATGCCACATAACCGCGACCACGACTTCCGAAAAGGTTTAACCCTGCAGGGTTGCTCCAAGTGGTCCATTATAAATTCCACGCGCATCCGATGGGACATCCTCACACCATGAAGAACACAATGCTTACGATAAGGAATTTCGATGGACAAGCATCTCAGCAAAGGCAAAACTAAACCAGCAAGACCACCCGGTGTGTCGTCACCCCGATAGGAGCCACGCGTATCTCGTTCTCAGGACCACATCGTCTATGCAAAGTGGACGATAGCCAAAATGCCATCGAGTTGCCCCAAGGCGGCACCGCCGACTACTAGGTAGATGGACAAACACTCATGACGAGCAGTGGCCCGGTTTGTTGATTAATTATCCACGGGGTCCAGAAAAGTCGCTATGCAAGTTTTAGTTGTTATTAGGCAAATTAAAACCAAGTTGGGCCTTGCTGGAGGAGTTTAAACCAAAGCGAATGGACATGGGGTTCCCATACACCCACATGTGTTAGGAGCGCTCGTCAAGGAACATAACACCGGTATGACGGAAACTAGAGTGGCAAGAGTGGAACAAAACACCAAGCAAAAGGCTACGCCTTCCACCCTTTACCAAATATATATATGCATTAATTAAATAAGAGATATTGTGATATCCCATGATATCCATGTCCCAACATGGAACAACCAGCAACTGCACCTGCAACTAGCAATGCTATAAGAAGGGCTGAGCAAGCGGTAACATAGCCAAACAACGGTTTGCTAGGAAGGTGGAAAAGGTTAGAGGCTTATCATGGCAATTTGGGAGGCTTGACAAACAAGTGGTAGGTAGCGCGACATAGCGATAGCATCGAGACAACTAGCAAAGCAAAGATAGTAGTGATATCCAAGGTAATGGTCATCTTGCCTGAAATCCCGCTCGGAAGAAGATCGAGTCCATGAAGTAGACGAGCCAACGTAGTCGAACACATCCTCACAATCACAATGACATCGGAACTATTGTGAATAAGCACAACCGGAAAGAAGCAAACAACACGGTAAACAAACAAGCATGACAAGACATGATGCACAATCAAGCATGATGCATGACAAGGTTAAATGTTGTTACTCATGGCAAGAGACGATGCATGAAAGAACCCCACATCAAAGAAAGTTTAAATGAGTCCGAAAAAACAAACAATTCTGAAATGTCCCCATATGCAAATTTCGAATTTGGTACTGTTCTGCCCTAAACCACAGTTTTAATGTTGTTAAATATGCAAAGTAAGTGCACCATGTTTATCTACACATCTTTCTACCCTGAATACATATACAGTTTATTAATTGGGTGCTACGGTTATTTAATTATGAAATAAGCCGTTTTAACATGTCATTTATGCAAATTAATTCAAACATCACATTTAAACATTTTTTACATGGATGAAGGGAGCATATTATGAAAGTAGATGAAATTCTAATCATTTTACATATATGACATGGTTTATTATGATGCATGCATGGATATTTAGATATGAGCAATGCAATTTTAATGGCATTTCCTGGTATTGCTATGCAATAACAGGTTTATTGACAAAATCGCAGAGACGGGAAAAAATATCATCGGGCCGAATCTAAAACAGTGGCAGAGGCCCTGGAGGATTTGGCCCAAGTGCGAGTGTGTGTGCAGAGAGAAGAAAAATAACAGAGCAAAAATTGAAGGCGCCCTGGATATGGAGCGCTGGAGGTGACCAGCTGAGCTGTGAAGCGTCTGTGTACAGGATAGGAAGACTATTTACTGGACGAACTACAGAAGGCCGGGCCTTTAGAGTCATGGCTCGCCGGCGTCAAAAGCGAGCAACACAGCGAAGATTGAAGCTACCGGACAGCAGCCGGCTTGCGGAAACCTAAGAAGGTAGCAGCCATGGAACGCGCATGTGCTTGGCCTAAATAGGTGGGAATGCCCCTGGGCTCGATGCTCTCGGCCATGGCAGCCCTAGCTGGACTGGAGATGACGTGTGCTTGGATGCATGCAGGTGCATGCGTGGTTGTAGCAAGGATGGTCGCGAGGGTGTTTGTGATGCAGGTGGACTCGCTGAAGATGTACATCGGATCTGAACCCAAGCGGAGCAAATAACAAAGAGAAAGGGTTGGTCTTGCAGGTGGGGGCGCTCAGCCATGGCCTCGATCGGTGGGGCATGCAGGCATTCGGCAAGAGCTGCAATTCATCCCGGACATGGAGAAGAAGACGACCGGAGCCGCGTGGTTGGTGCTCTACGGCTACTGTGCGTTGGTATTGTGTGTGAGCGCGAACGTAGAGGGCAGAGTGCATGCGGGAGTGTGCAGGAGCATGCGAGGTGAGTTCCAGAAACTCTCCCATGGCGGATATAAAATAGGCAGGCTTGGGAAGATGACTATGGTGACGGAATTGAACCGGAGAGAGATGGGGAGGATCGGAGCTTCACTATGGGGGTGCTGGTGGAGTCATACAAGGTCGACGGAGATCAGACACGGTGGGAGGATGCGCTGATCGAGGCGGTGCTCGGCTCTGTGAAGAAGAGGAAGCAGGGGAAGAAGACGGCGACGGCGACGGGGCACTGGACTTGGCGATCCGGCTCGGGGAGGTCGTGCGAGGGGTCGCTCCAGAGGAAGAAGAAGGCTGGCGGCGACGGTTTGGCCCGAGGAAGAAGACTACAGAGAGGACATCGGGGAAGGAGCTCCCGGACCGTGAGGTGAAGGTACTGGTGGCGGAGGTCGTCATGGCAACTCTTGCACCGAGAGGAGGACGGAGGCGGCCCGGGTCAAGCCGGGCTCGAGCTTGAGCTCGGCTCGGCCATGGCGACGGCGGGTGCGTGGGTGGCTTACCTTTGCGGTGGTAGGAGGAAGAGGAGGGAGGAATGGAGGGAGGAGGAGGTCTAGGGCACCAGGGTGATCTTATAGAGGTCTAGGGACGACTCCGGTCGTCAAATCAGAGGAGGTGTCGACGTGCCCTCTTGGATGCTCTGCCGTATAGGAGGTTGAAGATGCTCCTGTACGTGTGGGCGGCGTTTCCTATTTAGCACTGCAGGCGCCCCTTTGAATGTATTTCGCAAACTGGCGCCTGCAGCGCCCCTTGCTGGGCGGGCCCGTGTAGAAGTTCCTCGGGCTTTTTTCTTCTTCTATGTTTTTGGAACGCAAAAAATGAAGAAGAAGAAGGTTGTGAATCTAACATGGGACGTCGATCGTCGCAACATGTTTGTGTTACCACCCCGCCGCGTAGTTAGTTCTATTAAGTTACAACCTTCCATCTCCTTTATTCTCTCCTTTTCCTTTTTTTCCTTTTCCCTTTTCCTTTTTTTTTTCTGGTTTTTCCTTTTTGTACGACCAGGTTCCCCTGCACCACTTTGAATTTGATGATTTTGTTTAAAAAACGATGAACTATTTTGAAATTCTATGAACTTTTTCAAATTCGATGAACCTTTTTTCAATTTTGATGAACTTTTTTTATAATCGATGAACTTTTTTTCAATTTTGATGAACTTTTTCTAAGTTGGTGAACTTTTTTCAAAATCGGTGAACTATTTTTTCAAATTTGATGAACTTTTTTATTCAAAGTTGATGAACTTTTCTAAATTGGTGAACATTTGTTCAAAATCAGTGAACTATTTTCAAAATCGATGAAATTTTTTTGAAATTTCATGAACTGTATTCTAAATTTTGGGAACTTTTATCAAATTCGTGAAGTTTTCTCAAATTCACATTTTTTCAGTTTGTACGAACCTTTTTCCATTTTTTATGAACTTTCTTGAAACTCACGTTTTTTATATTGTGCATTCATTTTTATTTTTATTTTATTATAAAAAATAATATGCGTAACAGGCTGGGTATATAATAAGGGCTGTTTGTCCTCAAAATAATTATTGTACGGTGTTCAGCCGAGTGGTTGTGTTTGAATGTTATCGCAGTGGTGGTCAGAGATCGAATCCTCGATCTACCGTATTTCCCAGCATTTTTTGCGATCTAACAACCTCGCTGCATTTCCTGGGCCGGCCCATTTCGCGACCATGTAGGCGCCAGCAGGGCGAATCAGCGCTTACAACGCTGTATAGGAGCTCCCCATGTGGGCTGGCTGGGCTATTGCTTGAGTGGGGAAGGCCTAGGTGGGCTGCGCTGGAGGGCTCTCCCTTTTCTCCTTAACTCTGTAAATTTAAATTCACAGCCACAGAAAAGGTGTTACTCAAAAAAAAGCTATAGAAAAGGAAAAGGCCGGGGATAATGGAGAGGGGCGAAGAAGAAAAACAAATACCCCTAGACTTCTGGATGTATGCACTTTTTGAATAAATTGCTTTAGGCATTTTCAGAGATAGAAAAACAAATCAAGTTTGTATTTAATGCAAACTTGATGCATTTTTAACCTAACCAAAACAACATCAAATGAGTTGAAATTTGGAAGAGATGTAAATGGCATGGTCTAAAATGTATAGGAAAAGATTGAACATTAAATTGGGGCAGGAAATAAAATACCACAATTTAAATGGGTTAAGAAGAAGGAGAAGAAGATGATGAAGCAAGGTTGCGGGTGTAGAAGAAGATGCAGTTGAGAAAGAGACAATGCAGGGGTTGATCACACACTCAAGCACACAACCAAAACAACCAACAAGTATTCCTATGCATTATGATCCATGATTAGAATGGCAATGCAATAATAACAATGATGCACATGATGCAAGAACAAAATATATGACAATGCACTCAATATGATCATGGAAACAAAAAACTGAAACACACGAGGGCAACGAAAATAAATGGAAGGCAACTAGAGCATCAGTCTTGGGGCATCACATATTACACCACGCATGGACCACTATCTAGCATGCATCTAGTGTATTAAGTTCAAGGAGAAACGCAGTAATGCAATAAGAACGATGAAATGATGTAGATGAGATCTATTCATGTATAGCCCCCATCTTGTTATCCTTAATAGCAATGATACATGCGTGTCTTGCTGCCCCTTCTGTCACTGGGAAAGAATACCGCACGATCGGACCTGTCACAAAGCATCTCTTCCCATGGCAAGAAAAATCGATCTAGTTGGCCTTACTAAACCAAAGATTTGAAGAAGAAATATGAGGCTATAAATAATCATGCATATAAGAGATCAAAAGAAGACTCAAATAATATTCATGGATATAGATCTGATCATAAACTCAAACTTCATCGGATACCAACAAACACACCACAAAAAGAGTTACATCAAATAGATCTCCAAGAGACCATTGTATTGAGAATCAAAAATGAGAGAGGAAGACATCTAGGTACTGCCTATGAACCCGTAGGTCTATGGTGAACTACTCACGCATCATCGAAGAGGCACCAATGAGGACGCACTACTAGGGAAAAGCCTAGCAGTAGTGCGGGTTTTAGGCCTACCAGTAGCTTGGGTGAAAGCGCTACTAGTACGGTGCTACAGCTAAAGGTTAGCAGTAGCGTGGGTTTACCCGCGCTACTGCTATATCCACTTAGTAGTAGTGCTTCCTTGAAAGGGCACTACTAGTAATTACTAGTAGTGCCTCTCGCGGCCCACGCTACTACTACTATTTCGTATTATATTTCTTTTTTATTTCATGTTGTATTCATACACCTTTATACAAGTTTTCATACATCAGCAATTTGGATATTGTTTTTACATCATAATGAGTTATTACATCACTGGGTGAAAGAACCGTGGACTAGTTTCAAGTGGATGGACATCCACTTGAAACTAATCCGTGGTTGTTTCAACCAATGATATAATAAATATCATCATCATCATATCATTAACAACTTATCATCATAATACATCATTGTCATATAACACCTCCTCATGATCATCATTTTCATCAATGGGACATCATATAGCAAGTTGGTCACTAGTCATAATCACAACTCCTCCTCATCATCATCAACTCTAACACATTGTACCACATAATAACACATTGTACCTAGGACCTACTTCTCTCTCATAGGACCTACTACCTTCTCTTAGGTAAAATAGCATAAAACAAGATAGGCCCTGACTCTCCATTATGGAGGATGGAGATTATCATGTCTCCAATTCTTTCCCTTCGCACAATGTTGCTTCCAAGTAGCTCCCTACGATTGACCATACATTTTTTCCATTCTTTGATTGTCATGTCTTCACCGGTTTTAGAAATCCGATATGGATAGGTGTGATTCGTAGGATGACCTGCCCGTATGTTCAAAACATCAAGGCGACCATTCTGAAACATCAGATGAGGCACAGAATCCTTTGGGATTTTCTGCTGAAAAACATAGTAATAACTTCGTAGTTAGCAATGTAGTTCAGTTTTAGAAGAATTTATGCAAAACATGCACAGATGTCGTAATAGTAAAAAATCTTACCATGGCATCTCCATGGATGTTACCGTAGTTCAACACATGCACTAGTGGCACGTATTGACCATAATGTGGAGGAGTTTGATAATAGATATTGTAATTCTCAAGATCAGTAATAAATGAGCTCAGATGATTTTTCTCCTGATAAGTTAATTCTGAGCCATCGCTGTAGTAGGTTCTGTCTACCATCTTTCACACGTTCTTTTAAGAATGAAAATAAGCTATCAATGGAAATAAGCTGTCAACTATTTTGAAATAAACAATATAAATTACTTAATAACTATGTTTGAGAAACTCACATAGCGGTAGAATTGGAAGGGTGTCAACAAGGACCCAAATGTCCATATTGTCTTCGGCGATGTCAGGATCACCAAGATCCATGGTAACAAGGATATCCTCGTGAAATTCATACATCTTGCAAAGTGCTTCCCAATTCGGGCAACCAAAGTGGGTTACGCTCTCAGAATTGTATAGATTTACTTCAAAATCCATACCATGCTGGGTCCTTAGGTGAATTTTCTTTGTTTCCATACTTTCATGATCTTCAAAGTCCATCCTCTCCAAGACATAGCGTCTTGCATGGGATAAGCTGGTCGAATTGTAAAAGACAAAAATTACACGTTGAAGTAATTGAAGTCGTGCTTAATTACGAAAAAAACTTGTCGTCGTTGCGTACCGTTTCAACATCAAAGGTCTCCTGGAGCTTAATGCTGAAGCGCCGAACTTCGTCCAGGTGAGGCATGTCGCACAGACCTCGGTCGTCGTTGCACCAGTCGCACTCCCCCGGGAGACTTTCGTCGTCCGATGACGACATTTCCTATGTTCATAATTCGAAGATTAAACTTGTACAATTAAATATATGTACTACAAAAACTAAATTAGATCATTATTATTCATCATGGGTTGACTATCGGTATGCCGAGTGTTTTCTTGAAAACTCTCAGCTCACATGGTGTATATATTCGACCGTCAGTGATGGTCGCTCCTCCCTTCGTGCCCGAGTGCATTACAGCAAAATGTCTAGCACACGGGAATGAAGGAGAAGCAACCCGCACGACAACAGTCGGGATTCTTCGTCCTCTCATATATGGTGGAGACTCCCCCTCACTGATTCCTCTCTGACATTTGCCACCGTCAGTGATGGTCGTTACTCCTCCTTCCCCTAGTGCATAACAAAGGTCTAGCACAAGGAGAAGAAGGAGAAACGACCCCCACGACAACAGACGGGATTCTTCTTCTCTCATACATGGTGCAGACTTTCTCCCTCACTCATTTGTTGACTTTCATGTCTGGAGCCTCGACAGACTTAAAGTCAACCCGAAATGTCGTTTAATTATCTTTCTAGAAAATCCAGGCACTCGATATTTCCTACATATTCTAGCACAAGCCATTCCAAAATTCACGGAAAAATACGGCATGACCTTTGCTAAAGAAGGACATATCGAGCGCCTGAAATTTGCCGGAACAGAAATTAATCAACACTCCGGCAAAACATAGGCCACTCGGAGGTGTAACCTGCAAACATGGCCGGCCACTTGGGCAAGCACATATCCTATTTGAGCAACACAAGATATACATGTTTATATCTACATCATATGAGCATTCAAACTTGATGGTCATTGCATTTCAATGGTTGAAAATATGAACAAAAACATATCAAAATATCTTATAGGACTCATATTGACATGGAGATTTGGCTGGTCTCACCTTGAGGTCGGAGGGGGTCGGTGACGGGGATGACGGCGGGGATGATGGAGGGGCTCCTTGATTTCTGCAAAAACAAAAGCCCTATAAGCTATCAACTAATCAAATGCACACGCCTTGCATAGTGGGGGTCCAATTTGAGCATTCAAAATAGGAGTAGTTCTCCAATCTGAGCATTCAATAAGCAAAACCACATCGTAAAATAAATAAGTATTCTAATTAGCATGCATTCAATAAGCAAAACTACCAATGTATATAGCTAGTAGCTTTCATTACTTGCTGGATAAAGCTTTAATAAATTTCTAGGTGGATAAGTGTATCCCTATGATTGGCTATAAGTCTCAGAATTCAAGTTACACTATGCTGCCTAGACTTTTTGGGGCATAGGGTAGATTTCACAAATCATCTCTTGCGTTCGTACCTCGTCGAATATTATCACTAATACATCTCGAATAGTATCATACATATAACATCACTAATACAGCTAAAACCCTAGCGAACGACGGGTATCGGCGCGGGCGGTGGACACCCAAAGAGAAGGAACCATCACAGGATCATAGCTCTAGTGAGATCCCTGAAGAACCTGCCAGGTATTGGAGAACTTCCCTCCAACGCAACCATGTAGCAACGGACGTGCTTATCCTCCTAGATGACACGGTGACGTACCACCTCCGCGGGGCCCTCAAGCCTCCGCACCGTCACTGGCCCACGCGACCACCACCAAAGAAGGTTTGGGTCAACGACGGGCTGGCTCCTCACCAAGCTGCACCCCCCGGTAGGTAGCACCTCCCAGTACCAGCCCGGCAGAGCCCAGTCCCGGACATGGCCCTTCTAATCGACGATGAGGATGCAGGATAGGCATTGTCGATGTCGATGCGGGAATAATTGCTTTAACTAGAAAAATAACAATAAATGCGACATATTCAAAATATGACATGTCCACTTCAAAACGAATCAACCTAGAATACTATTAAATACACCTAAAAATAAACCAGTTCTATTAATTTTCTTACTAAAAATAAACTAGTTCTATAGTAAAATTTTAATTAGATCATCAAATCTCATATACCTAAATTTCTTACTAAAAATAAACTAGTTCTATTAATTCAACTAAACACTTACTATAAATAAAAATAAACTAGTTCTTACTAAAAATAAACTAGTTCAACTAGTTCTATTAATTTTCTTACTAAAAATAAACTAGTTCTATTAATTCAACTAGTTCTTACTAAAAATCAACTAGTTCTATTAATTTTCTTACTAATTCTATTAAACACTTACTAAAAAATAGTAAAAAAAACTATATTGTATATTTTCTCTAAACTAAACACTACTGCCCTAATTAACATCTAGTTAAACCCTACTGCCCTAGTTCTTAAGCATCTACAGGTACTAACTAATTAGATGAACCCTACCTAGGTACTTAAGCATCTACAACTACTTAAGCACCCATTGATGAACCCTAGGAATTTGTCCTAAAAACTAATTAAGCATGTACAACTACTGCCCTAATTAACATCTAGTTTACAATTAAGCATCTACAACTACTGCCCTAATTAGCATCTAATTTGATGAACCCCAACTAATTAGATGAACTCTAAAATTTGATGAACCCTAGGAACCCTAGCTAGGCAGAGGTAGGGGAGGAGGAGGAGGAGGTGTAGGCATGCTCACCTCGGGCGCCGGCGGAGTTAGGGAGCGGCCGAGGGAGGGGCACGCGGCGTCGAGGTCAGGGTCGGGGCTCGGGCACGTGGCGGAGGGCGGCGATGTAGGGCGGCGTCGGGGTCGGGGGCGGCGTCGAGGTCGGGGTCGGGGGCGGCGTCGAGGGCGTGCGGAGGGCGACGGGAGAGCCTGTGGAGGCCGACGGCGATGTAGGACGAGGACGGCGGCGACAGCAGACGAGTTGGATTTGGGGGAAGTGGCTATGGGGAAGAAGAACCGTCAAAAATAGCAGTAGCGTGGGCCAGGAAAAGCGCTACTGCTAGATTAGCTATAGCTAACTTAGCTATAGCGCTGACCAAGAAAACGTGCTACTGCTAAGTTAGCTATAGCGCCTGTCCTGAAAGCACACTGCTGTTACGCCTTTCTCCTGTATTTTCCTTTTTCATTTATTTTCCTTCACATTTTTTTCCTTTCCCTTTTTTCTATTTATTTCATTTACTTTTCTCTATGTTTTTCATTTTATTTTCCTTTCATTAGCAGTAGCGCTTTCTTCGTAAAACACGCTACTATAACAATCTTAGCAGTAGCGCGCTTTGCTTAAGCTCACGACTACTATAGCTAGCCTGGCGAGAACAGTAGGGGAATTGTAGTTGTAGCGCTTCTTCCCTGAGATGCACTACTGCTATAAACTTAGCCGCAATGCGTTTGTTTCCCGCGCACTAGTGGTAAATAGTAGTAGCGCTACTTTTTGACCCGCACTACTAGTAAGTTTCTGTGTATAAGGTTTTCCCTAGTAGTGATGATGAACCCCTCCATGATGGTGTTTCGATTGGATCTTGTAGTTCTGGAACTTGCGGTGGCTGGAATTGTCTTTGGTCGACTCCCCCTAGGGTTTCTGGAATATGTGGGAATTTATAGGCTGAAGAGGCGGTGCGGGAGGTCCCGAGGGGGGCACAAACCCCCTGGGCATGCCTGGGCCTTGTGGCGCGCCCTGGTGGGTTGCGCCCTCCTCGGGCCTCACCTCTGGTACTTCTTTGGTCCACTGGGTGTCTTCTTGTCCAGAAAAAATCTCCGAAAAGTTTTGTTGTGTTTGGACTCTGTTTTGTATTGGTTCTACATCAAGCCTACCAAGTACCTATCATAAAATATCATCTCTTGCATTTACATTACTTGCCATTTGCCTCTCGTTTCTCTCTCCCCCACTTCTAAAACGTTTTCAGAAAAACACAAAATATTTCCTTTTTATTTGCCTTCTTTCTGTTTGCATTTATGTCTTACTTCATTTGTTTGCTTGTTCGCTTGGTATAATTGTGTGCTTATTGAAAATCAGGAAGCAAAAAGTTTATGGATCCACATCCACTTGCTAATCTTTTTAAAAGATCCAATTATGATGAACCAATTGCTAGTGAGTTGAGTGCACTAGATTATCTTTATGAAGTTTGGCTTGAAATTCGTGAATCTGAAAATTGTGATGAAGTGTTAAAAGAAGAAATTTATGAAGTGACTCACGATAGCTCCTTGAAAGAAAATCATGATTGCAATGATGTTATTATAAATTCTATTAATGTCAATTGTGCTAATAATATGCAAAATCCCAAGCTTGGGGATGCTAGTTTTGCTATGTCCACTACTTATTGCAAGGATCATGATTGGGGTGATAATGCTTCTTATGATCTTGAAAATTTATTTAAGCCTCATGATGAATATGATATTGATAATAATGTTTGCAATAATATTGGAAGTGGGTTTGGAAGAGTGTCAACTCTAGGTAATAATGATCCCACAACTTTGGAGAATGATCAATCTTATGAAATTTTTGATAAAAGTGGGCTTGGAGAGGTCATGACTTTATTTCATGACAATCCCACTATTTTGGAAGAGTGTCAACTTTGCATGCATGTGTATCATGTAGAGAATATGATATGTGATAGCTATATTGTTGAATTTTAATATGATCCCACGTGTAATTATTATGAGAGAGGGAAATATGGTTGTAGAAATTTTCATGTTACTAAATTACCTCTCGTTATGTTGAGATTGCTATTGTTTCTTTCTTCTTCCTTGCAAATGCTAGTTTTTGCTTGCCTCGATAATTTGTTTGCTTATAAAATGCCTATGCATAGTAAGTGTGTTAGACTTAAATTTGTTTTTCACATCCTACATGATGCTCTGTTTGTGTTTCAATTGATATCTTTCATGTGAGCATCATTAAAATTATCAATGCCTAGCTAAAAGGCTTTGGAGAAAAGAGCTTGTTGGGAGACAACCCAATATTTTTCTTTTATATTTTTATGAGAATAAACATTATAACCTCTGTAGTAATTGTGTTTTGGTGTTTAATTTAGTGTAAGACCAAGTAAGACCTTTGGGGTGGTCTATGGTGATAGTTGATTTGATTGCTGAAGAACAGAAACTTTTGTGCTCATTGCCAAAAATTTAAAATTTCACAGAAACGCGCTTTTGATCTGATTTTTTTACACAACATTGATATACAAATTTCCTAGATTTTCCTATTTTCAGAATTTCTGGAGTTACAGAAGTATACGAAATTTCGAGATTACTATAGACTGTTTTGTTTTTGACGGAATATGTCTTCTATGTGTTGTTTGCTTATTTTGATGAATCTATGGGTAGTATGGGGGGGTATGAACCATGGAGAAGTTGGAATATAGTAGATATTACACCAATATAAATTTAGAATGAGTTCACAACAGTACCTAAAGTGGTGATTTATTTTATTATACTAACGAATTCTACGAGTTTTCTATTGAGTTTTGTGTTGTGAAGTTTCAGGTTTTGGGTAAAGATTTGATGGACTATGGAATAAGGAGTGGCAAGAGCATCAGCTTGGGGATGCCCAAGGTAATATTCAAGGACAACCAAGCATCTAAGCTTGCGGATGCCCCGGATGGCATCCCCTCTTTCGTCTTCAATCCATCGGTAATTTACTTGAGGCTATATTTTTATTCACCACATGATATGTGTTTTGCTTGGAGCGTCTTGTATGATATGAGTCTTTCATTTTTAGTTTGCCATAATCATGCTTGCTTTACACACGTTTTGAGAGGGACACGCTTTAATTGTGAATTTATTAGAATAATATATGTGCTTCACTTATATCTTTTGAGCTAGGTTGTTTGCTCTAGTGCTTCACTTATATCTTTCTAGAGCACGGTGGTGGTTTTATTTTATAGAAATCCTTGAACTCTCATGCTTCAGTTATATTATTTTGAGAGTATTAAACATCGTGGTAATTTGTTTTGGTTATAAATTTAGTCCCGATATTATGGGGATCCAAGAGGGATATAATATGGGAAGTTTGATTCCTTGCATTTGTTTTGAGATATAAATATGGTGATGTCAGAGTCATGCTAGTAAGTAATTGTGTATTGGTAGTAATACTTGTGTTAAAGTTTGTGATTCCCGTAGCATGCACGTATGGTGAACCGTTATGTGATGAAGTCGGAGCATGATTTATAATTTGATTGTCTTCCTTATGAGTGGCGGTCGGGGACAAGCGATGGTATTTTCCTACCAATCTATCCCCTAGGAGCATGCGTATTAGTACTTTGTTTCAATGGCCAATAAACTTTTGCAATTAGTATGTGAGTTCTTTATGACTAATGTTGAGTCCATGGATTATACGCACTCTCACCCTTCCACCATTGCTAGCCTCTCTAGTACCGCGCAACTTTCGCCGATGCATTAAACCCACCATATACCCTTCCTCAAAATAGCCACCATACCTACCAATTATGGAATTTCCATAGCCATTCCGAGACATATTGCCATGCAACTTCCACCGTTCCGTTTTTTTATGACACATAACACCATTCTCATATTGTTCTCATATGCATGAGGCATTCACATAGAGTCATATCTTTGTTCTAGTATCGAGTTGTAATTATTGAGTTGTAAATAAATAAAAGTGTGATGATCATCATTATTAGAGCATTGTCCCATGTGAGGAAAGGATGATGAAAGCTATGATTCCCTCACAAGTTGGGATGAGTCTCACGATATTTAAGAAAATAAAAGAGGCCAAAGAAGCCCAACTAAAAAAGGCCAAAGAATCCCAAACAAAAAATGAGAGAAAAACATAGAAGGGAAAATGTTACTATCCTTTTCCACACTTGTGCCTTGGAATAGCACCATGTTCTTCATGTAAGAGAGTCTCTTCTTTTATCACTTTCGTATACTAGTGGGAATTTTTCATTATAGAACTTGGCTTGTAAATTCCAATGATGGGCTTCCTCATATTGCCCTAGGTCTTCATCAGCAAGCAAGTTGGATGCACACCCACTTAGTTTCTTTTTGAGCTTTCATAC
This sequence comes from Triticum aestivum, assembly GCF_018294505.1. Taxonomy (NCBI): domain Eukaryota; kingdom Viridiplantae; phylum Streptophyta; class Magnoliopsida; order Poales; family Poaceae; genus Triticum; species Triticum aestivum. Next base: position 264,809,440 of record NC_057799.1, on the reverse strand, counting down.
ACTTATAGCTCTGTTACATCCGTTGCATGGCAATCCCTACTCACTTGCATCGATATCAATTGAAGGGCATCTCCATAGCCCATTAATTTGCCTAGTTGATGTGAGACTTTCTCCTTCCTTTTTGTCGGTGTACAAAAGTAGGGGCACACCTTTGTACCCCTTTACTTGTGCGCGGGCAGTCAGAGCCTCGCGCCACAGCCACACTAAGCAGGGCAGAGGAGGGGAGCCGGAGAGAAGCCGAAGACCAAGACAACCACGACAACGCCAAGACCAGAAACGCAAGACAGCAAAGGGGCGGGGTGGAGTCCCCCGGCAAGGCCCTTGGCGGGGCAAGCCTCTGCGGCCCCGACAAGAACCTTGCCAGGGCAACTTGCCCAAACACCAAAAGAGCGAGCCACCCTTGAGCCCGCGGGTTCCGACCCAACTAACTGTGGTTGGACCAGGGCTCGGGAGGCACCTCTGTGGTGGCATGCAGATCTTTGTCAAGACCATAGATATATGAGACCAAGATGAGGACCAGAAGACGGCAACCCTCGGCAGGATCCTTGCCGAGGAAAGCCACAAGACCCCTGGCAAGATCCTTGCCGGGGACGACTGCGCATCGCGGCAAGACCCTTGCCAAGAACGCCAGCAGGGCCACCACCAGGGCCGCACCAGCCTAGCTTCCACCGCCGTTCGCATGCAGCTGCCAGCCCAACCAGCTGGGCTGGCATCTGCGTGGCAACATGTAGCTCCCAGACCAGATCAACAAGAACATGCGTGGCGGCATGCAGATCTTCGTGAAGACCCTACCGCCGCACCACCTCAGCTACTTGCCTGCCTACATGGCGCCGCATGCAGCGCTGGCCAGGGCGCATGTCGAAGCGAGGGGGAGCGGCGGCGGACGGGACGGCCCTCGCCCCCGTCCCGGATAAAGCAAGGGGACACCTAAGCGATGCATTAAATGCGTCTTGTCCTGTAATACGAGCGATAAGCTCGTAGCACTGTACGCCTTTCCACCTCCTGTGTGCCACTGTGGCAGCCCCTTTCGACTATAAAAGGAGGCCCATGGCGTACTGGAGAAGGATTCGGCTCTTTGGAAAGACCCGGCCACCGTAGCTAGTTGGAAGGCTCAAGAACACTCAATACATCCACCAAAGCAGGACTAGAGTTTTACGCATCCTCGCGGCCCGAACCTGGGTAAACGATCCTTGTGCTGATTACTAATCCTGCTCTTCTTGCAACCCTGCGCCCCGGCAACCATAGTAGGGATTCTTGTGATCCCATAGGTGTCGTTTCCCACCGACATCTTTGGCGCGCAAGGTAGGGGGGCGCAATTGTGAGAATCTAGTCTAGTAGTTAGCCTAGCGTTTCTTCATCGCCATGGCTCCCAAGAAGAAGACGGCCACGACGATCGGCTCGTCGGGGGCCGAACGGCCCGTGCCAGGACGAGCGAGCAGCGGCCTGGTCACGGACAGAACCCGAGCCGCGATCCGCAAGCACCAGCATCGCCCTGGCAGTCAGAGCATGGCGAGCGGCGCTGTTCGCGCGCCAGGTGACGGGCTGCACATCACCAAGTCTAAAGATGGGGTTGGGCCCCCCACGGGCGGCATGGGGCCCTCCAGGAGTGTCGTTGTGCCACCCGCGGGTGGCGCAGCAACCTCCAAGACGCTCACGCCAGCGACCACTGCGCGCTCTTCCCATGGTGTGCGCGACGAGCAGCGTCACCACGCCGGTGACCCTGGGCACCGCCGTGGAAAGAGCCCTGTGCGTCGTCCGCGGGATGAAGGAGTTCAGCATGCCCGCCGAAGTGCTGGCGAAAATGGCGCGCAGCCGCTGGGTCATGATGGAGCTCCTTCTAACATGGTTAGAAGTCGAAGCGCGGCGACAGCTGCGTGGACCACGGCGCGCTTCGACTTCCCTCCTGCTGCGGAGAAGCTCAACGAGTGGAGGGCCACCATCCGGAGCTGTCGCCGCCACCCATGCCAGCAGAAGCTTTGGCATGCGCGCAGCTGCTCCTCGACTTCCCTCCTGCTGCGGAGAAGCTCTACGAGTGGAGGGCCACCATCCGGAGCCTCGTCGCCGTCGCCAACAAAGACGATCCGCGACCGGCGGGACCCTTGGGCCGGCGCTCCACCAAGCCACCACATGCTAGCGCTGGGAGGACCGGGGGTGCTGCGGTCACGGTGCACTCTCCTCCTCCTCGCCAGCCGCCGCGGGCGTCGACCCGTCGTGACGATGCTTGTGATAACATCTCTATAGCGTCATCCGACCCGCGGACCCACCGCGACCAGCGCCAAGTTCTTCGAGAACGAGCTCACGAAGATGCTTGAACCACTATCGAGCGCCGGCGTCATACACGCCACCAGTCGGACAAGCGGGCGGGACCCGCTATGGACCACCCAGCACCGGGGGGCTCCGGCGGCCTACCTTACGAGGTGGGCTGCCCAGCCTTTGCCCACGAGCTGCGGCAGTTCCAGTGGCCGTCCCACCGCACGTTCAAGCCCGACGTCGGCGAGAAGTGCACTGGCAAGACCCATCCGTCCGAGTTCCTCAGCATCTACACCATCGCGATGCAAGTACTTTCCCGCCGACCCCCCTGGGACTGTCGTCAAGGATGTTGCCATGCACACTGAGCCTGCCAAAGAGCAACTGGCTCCGGCAGGGCGTCAAGCCCTCGCCGTGGAGACAACCGCTCCCATGGTATAAGAGATGCCTTTGGTCCTTGCCATCGAGCCCCAGGCTCCGGCATGTGCGCAGCATACTGTCCGATTCCTCCAAACAGGGGAGCTTCCTGAGGAGCAGGAAGAAGCAGAAAAAGTAGCCCGTCGGTCTGCCCTGTACCAGTTCGTCGATGACGTCCTGTACAGGAGGAGGCCGAACGGTGTGAAATTGAAGTGCATCCCCCGGGAGGAAGGACTGGAGTTGTTGGCGGAGATACATGGAGGCATATGTGGCTCCCACATAGGGTCGAGGGCCCTTGCCGGCAAGGCGTTCGGGCAAGGTTTCTTCTGGCCCACCGCCCTCCAGGATGCGACGACACTAGTAACCAAGTGTTAAGCGTGTCAGTTCCATTCAAAGAAGCTTCATCAACCAGCTCAAGCCCTTCAAAAAATCCCTCTCTCCAGGCCATTCTCGGTCTGGGGGCTCGATATACTGGGCCCCTTCCCCCGTGCAGTCAGGGGCTTTGAGTACTTGTACGTTGCAATCGACAAGTTCGCAAAGTGGCCGGAAGTGGAAGCAGTGAGAAAGGTGACAGCATAGTCAGCCATTAAGTTCTTCAAGGGACTGGCCTGCCGCTTTGCTGTGCCGAGCAGAATTATCACCGACAACGGCACGCAGTTCACGAGCCACACCTTCATGGAGTACATTCGAGACCTCGGCAGGAACATCTGTTGTGCTTCCGTGGCACACCCCCAGAGCAACGGCCAAGCGGAGAAGGCAAATGCTGAAGTCTTGTGAGGCCTGAGAACGAAGACCTTTGACAGGCCGCACAAGAGCGGAAGGCGCTGGATTGATGAGTTGCCGGCGGTTCTTTGGTTGATCAGGACAACACCAAAATCGAGCCACCGGTCAGACACCCTTTGCCCTAGTATATGGGGCAGAGGCAGTTCTCCCCACGGAACTCATATACGGGTCACTGAGGGAGTCCTGGATTAGGGGGTCCTCGGACAGCCGGACTATATCCTTTGGCGAGACTGTTGGACTATGAAGATACAAGATTGAAGACTTCGTCCCGTGTCCGGATGGGACTCTCCTTGGCGTGGAAGGCGAGCTTGGCAATTCGGATATGTAGATGTCCTCCCTTGTAACCGAATCTGTGTAACCCTAGCCCCCTCGGGTGTCTATATAAACCGAAGGGTTTAGTCCGTAGGACAACAACAATCATAATCACAGGCTAGCTTCTAGGGTTTAGCCTCTACGATCTCGTGGTAGATCAACTCTTGTAATACTCATATCATCAAGATCAATCAAGCAGGAAGTAGGGTATTACGTCCATCGAGAGGGCCCGAACCTGGGTAAATGTGTCCCCCGCCTCCTGTTACCATCTGCCTTAGATGTACAGTTCGGGACCCCTACCCGAGATCCGCCGGTTTTGACACCGACATTGGTGCTTTCATTGAGAGTTCCACTGTGCCGTCACCATAAGGCTTGATGGCTCCTTCGATCATCGACAACGATGTGATCCAGGGTGAGGTTTTTCTCCCCGGGCAGATCTTCGTATTCGGCGGCTTCGTACTGCGGGCCAACTCGCTTGGCCATCTAGAGCAGATCGAAAGCTACGCCCCTGGCCGTCAGGTCAGGTTTGGAAGCTTAAACTATACTACCGACATCCGCAGAGACTCGATCTTTGACGGATTCGGGCCCATGTCAGGTGCGCCGCACAGTCACGACGAGCATGACTTAGCTCTGCCGTCGGACGGTGTTCGGGAGATCACACCTGTGGCTACTCCGGCCCTCGATCCGGAGCCGATTGCGCCGTCCGAGGACGGGTGGATGGACCCCGCCTCTCAGTGGCGATAGAGCCGAATACTGACTGCACCTCCCATGGGACCTATGTCACCGGATCCTTGGATTCATCCCCGGCCACAGGCTCCGAACCGCCTGCGTCCACGCCTATCGAATCTGATTGGGCGCCGATCATGGAGTTTACCTCCGCGGATATCTTTCAGCACTCGCCCTTGGGCGACGTGCTAAATTCATTAAGGTCTCTCTCCTTGTTAGGAGGCCCTTGGCCGAACTATGACCAACTCGAGCGGGAAGCGGACGACGAAGAAATTCGTTCCCCCACCCACCTCCCACTTAATAGCCACTATCGACGACTTAACCGACATGCTCGATTTCGACTCCGAAGGCATCGACGGTATGGATGACAATGTAGGAGAGGAACAGGAACCACCGCCCACAGGGCGCTGGACAACCACTTCATCACACGATATATATATATGGTGGATACACCCAAAGAAAACAATGACGAGGAACGGAAGGATGCAGCGAAGGATAGTTCCCTCGAGAAGCAACCAAAGCGACGGCGTAGGCGCCGCTCCAAATCCCGCCTCGGCAAAAATAGCGATAACAGCGCAAGAAAAAATAATACCCTGGTCGACTCCAAAGGAAACAACGACCACATGGACCCAGCAACAGAGCAGGACGAGCCAGCGGACGGCGAACATAGTGCGGAGCCACTGTTCGATCATGGCGGCACCGAGGATAAAGCTAATCAACCTGTCTCTGGAGAGGAGAATAGTCCAGACGACGATGCACACATCATCCCGGAAAGGCACTTGGAGCAAGAGAACCTCCATAGAAGGCTTCTTGCCACTGCGAGAAGTCTAAAGAAGCAGAAGCAAAGGCTCAAGGCCGCGCAAAATACACTCAACAGTAGATGGAACAAAGTGCTCGACACTGTAGAAAAGTACGGTGGTAGTCACCACACAAAGAGCTATCCAAAGCGCAAGCTGCTGCCTGAATTCGACGACGAGGCTTTAGAGCCTATACAGCCAAAAAATAAAACGGCCGATCAGCCGGATCGACCACCCCGTGGCCGCGATAGGGCGGCTAACGATGTCGGTATGACCAGGTCCATCTATGGATCTAGGAAGCGCGCTCCGACACAGAATCAAAACCGAACACTACAACCGTCAGAACGTTATGACACATCCAAGTACAGGGGTGCTGCGCACCCCCTATGCTTCACTGATGAGGTGCTGGATCACGAATTTTTAGAGGGATTCAAACCCGTGAACATAGAGGCGTACGACAGAACGACAGACCCTGGGGTCTGGATCGAGCACTTTATCCTTCATATCCATATGGCTCGTGGAGATGATCTCCACGCCATCAAATACTTGCCCCTCAAGTTGAAAGGACCAGCCAGGCACTGGCTGAAGAGCCTCCCCGAAAACTCAATCGGAAGTTGGGAAGAGCTTGAGGATGCTTTTAGGGCTAATTTTCAAGGGACCTGTGTCCAACCTCCGGATGCAGACGATTTAAGTCATATAATTCAACAGCCCGGGGAGTCAGCCCGAAAGCTTTGGAACAGATTCCTCACTAAGAAGAATCAGATCATCGACTGCCCGGACGCCGAAGCCTTAGCGGCTTTCAAACACAGTGTCCGGGACGAATGGCTCACCAGACACCTTGGCCAGGAAAAACCGAGGACAATGGCAGCCCTAACAAGCCTTATGACCCGCTTTTGCGCGGGCGAAGATAGTTGGCTGGCCCGTAGCGGCACCAGCGACCCAGGCACATCCGAAGTCAGGGATGGTAATGGAAAACCATGACGCAATAAAAGTAAGCGTCGAAACAATGAAGACAGCCCAGACAACACGGCGGTGAACACCGGATTCAGGGGCTCACGATCCGGTCAATGGAAAAAGCCATTTAAAGGCAGCAGAGATGGACTGTCCAGCCTAAACAAGATTCTAGACAGATTATGTCAGATTCATGGCACCTCCGACAACCCTGCGAATCACACCAACAGAGAATGCTGGGTTTTCAAGCAGGCCGGTAAGCTAAACGCCGAACACAAGGGGAGGGAGACACCAAGTGAAGAAGAGGATGAGCCTCGCCAGCAAAACACTGGGGGACAGAAAAAATTCCCACCAGAGGTCAAAACAGTGAACATGATTCACGTGACGAAGAGGAGGAGCAAACACGCACTCCGAGACGTATGCGCCGTAGAGCCTGTCACCCCCCAAGTTCAACCCTTGGTCGGCCTGCCCGATCACTTTTGATCGCAGGGATAACCCGACCAGTGTCCTGCACGGAGGATCGGCTGCCTTGGTGCTAGACCCAATAATCAACGGATACCATATCACCCGAGTCTTTATGGACGGCGGCAGTAGTCTTAATCTGATATATCAAGACACAGTCCGCAAAATGGGGATAGACCCAACGAGAATTAGCCAAAGCAATACTACCTTTAAAGGAGTAATACCAGGCCCAGAGGCCCGCTGCACGGGCTCTCTCGTACTAGAGGTTGTATTCGGTTCTCCTGACAACTTCCGAAGTGAAAAGTTAACCTTCGACATCACTCCATTCCGAAGCGGCTATCAAGCGCTACTCGGAAGAACGGTCTTCGCTCGTTTTAATGCAGTACCGCATTACGCTTATCTTAAGCTTAAGATGCCCGATCCACGCGGCATCATTATAGTTAGAGGAAACACTGAGCGTTCCTTACGCGCGGAAGAATGCGCGGCAGCTTTAGCAGCCGAACACTAAACGGCCTCTCCAACTAGCATAAACGATCGGTCGTCAAGACCGCGGACACGGCTAGACAAGTCTGGCGCACCACTAGCTGTAACAGCTTAGATTAACCTGAGATTGGGTTGATGAGTATACCCCCATAGATGGTGCTAGGGGCTTCCCGCACGTAAAAAAGGCTACAGTTCGGCTCGACCTTATTTATATTGAATTTTAATGGTTTATTTAGAATAACCAATTTTTCGGATGGGAACTTTCACCTAAGTTCTTCTCTTTTACAGATGATAATCGTGCTACACCCTTCCAGGATACGGCACAACGGAGACACAGGCGCAGACGTGCAGCAGGGCCCCGCTCAAAGGTTTCTCTTTAGGTTAAGACCCTGTGTAAACCTTTCTTATTGTCTCTTGTTGCTTCACACCCTCCGGATACTCAACACAACCGAGAGGGATGCTGGCGTTATTGGCATTTCGCCACGTCAGACTAATGCACGTACCTGGAAATTCAGGGTTCATTATCAAGGGCGTTACTCAGCCCGGTATATGTTGTAAACACCAAATACCTTAGGGAGTGTTCGGCATCGTGAGTTTGGCCTTATATGCGTCAGCTCCGAATCATGTATTTGGTCAATAGTTGGGTTTGCCCGGCTCCCGTGTTTTGCTACCTTACGTTCCGCTCTATCGGCTAAGGTGGCACCGGGAGAACTACTACGATTGTGCCCTGGTTCATCTGGACGAGCACGTCAGTAGAGAAAGCCGAAAACTGACTATCATGATAAAGCGCGAGATTGGTCAACCACTCGATGACTCATCGGAATCTTCGCGATTCCTCCACATTAACGAAGGACCGGTTTCCCGGTCATGTATGTACGCGCACCGTATTCGGGTAGACGCGGAAGTACCAGGGGCTATATAGTAGCCCCACCATCAAACTCCTATGGCTAAGTGAAAGTGTTAAAGCAATATAGTCTGATTTCCTTGTTCCCCGCGCTATCACCTCCTTAATGGACCAAGACATTGGATCAAGTGTGAACACGCGCTTTTCCGAACACCCCCGCATTATATGCGTGGGGGCTGAAGCCGACGACTGCAAACTTTCAGTTTATATACATACATAAACGGCCGCACAGGAGGCATCATAATACTTTTAGGCAAAAGTATAAACATAGCCTTTATAATCCAAATAACATTGTTTTTACAATCGGGATACATGTCACACAAACATGATACTCTTCGAGCACTGAGCCTCTATTAAACGAGCACCTTCTAGGACTTCTTCAAAATAGTGCTCGGCCGAAACCTGGCCTACGGCCGGATTCTGGGTTGCAATAGCGGTGGCCTTCATCTCTGCCCAGTATGTCTTGACACGGGCAAGAGCCATCCGCGCACCCTCTATGCACGCCGACCTCTTTACAGCGTCAATATGCGGCACAGCACCAAGAAATCGTTGCACTAAACCAAAATAACTATTCGGCCTTGGTCCTTCCGGCCAAAGATGATCCACAACAGACCTCATAGCAAGCCCGGACAACCTATGGAGCTCAGCCCACTCGGCCATTTGCTCATTTAACAGCAGCGGACGCGTTGGAGCACTGAACTGCGACTAGAACAACTTTTCCACTTCGTGATCTTTTTGATCTTTGAAAAACTCACTCGCATTAGCAGCACTCACTGCCAAATCCAAGTACGCATCTGCAGAACTCCGTAATTGATCCAGAAGGGCATACTTAGGATCTCCGAACTTCATCCGCAACAAAAAGGACTTCCCAGTCGTGATATCTCCGGCTTGACGTAGCTCCTCCTTCGCCGCTCTGATTTTAGAGCGGGTTTCCTTGGCTGCTACCATGGCTTTCTCCAGGTCCGCCGTCTTCGTTTGGCTTTCCCTTTCAAGAAGCTCATAACGGTCGGCGGCATCTTTCAACTCAACAGCCGTCTTGGCAATTTTATCTTTGCTCTGGCGATGCGCAGCCTGCTCGGCTCTTAACTCTTCGATCACTCCTCCTGGCTTGTTCCTTGGCTCGGGCAAGTTCCGCCCGATGGGTCTCCACGGTGGCAGCTCCATCTGCAGTCACAGCATATTATAGATACTAGCATCATGCTCCTCTTAATATATGTTGACCACCAGAGAATACATACCCTGTGCCTCGTCAAGCCGCTTGTTTACAAGCATGATGTCGGCATCTGCCGCATCAAGTTATCGCTTCAGTTCGGCAAACTCACCAGTCCGGCTAGCCACCGGACCCTCAGCCGCCTACACATGAAAGCGGCATGATCATTACCTTGGACTATGATCCTCTGTTTGCCGCCTTTTCGACATCAACCAGAGTCTCAGGGGCTACTATCTGCATAGGGCACACCTAGCGTGTGCGGTACCGTCAAAAATATATATATATATATTACTTTGTGTACCTCAAAGCCTCTCAGCAGGCTCATAAAAGCTTCAAGCAACTCACTTTCGGCAGATGAAATCCTCTCAACCACCGTACCCATTAAAGTACGATGCGCCTCTGAGACGCTTGCTCCAGAAGACCCATCAGTGTGTCCGGCCGCGCACCGGACAGTCCCAGGCTCTTTCTGTTGTTCTCCTTAGGAGCCGAATACTCCGGAATTCGGGTGGCTGAAGGGTTACCTTCTGGCCTTGGTGGATCAGGCGAAATCCTCCGTGACGACACCTCAGGGTCGTCCGCCTCATGAGGCGGGAGGCACGGGGAGGCGTTACGCTCTCCATCATCTCCGGAAGAAGATCCCCCGAAGACGAACTCTGTTGAGAAGGGCTATGGTCCGAGCTGCAAGACATACGTCTCGGTTATTGTCCTTAGAGATGAAGCGGGATATATTTACTATAAAGCACTTTTGTTTACTTACAGCTTGGTGGAGGGCTGAGCCCCTTGCGGGCACTGTGCGGTAAGGATGCCCTCCGGGGCAGGGTCCCCTAACGAAGGTTTCTTCCCTCATTTGGAAACCATTGTTTCCAAGTCTTCAGAGGCGGTCCTCTTCCTTCCTTGGGGAGAGGGAATTTTAGATTCTTCTCCCCGGTTATACTCCTTCACGGAGACACTAATTCCCCCGGTTTGGATGAATAATGAGTGAGGCCCGCTTTCGGCATCTTTATTCCTCCCTTTATCTTCCCCTGATGGCGCTTGATAAGGCGCAAGCTCAAGCATTCTGGCTAGTACAAGATCCGGTGAGCCTTCGGGAAGGGTGGCCGAACACCTGATCATCTTCGCCTTTTTTATCCAGTCCTGGTCAAAGAGCGACTTTTCAAAATGATGTTGTGATAAATAAAAACACAGCGTGTTCGGCCGCAGAATTACTTACCTGGGTATCTGGACGATTGCAGTTTAGACCCGCATCCTCGGTGGTGTCCGGACACTTTATTTGTGGTCTGAAGAACAATCCATACATCCCTTCAAGCATCACGCCGAAGAATTGCTGAATAGTTCGCGGTCCTTCCGGGTTGAACTCCCACATACGAAGAGGTCGACATTGGCATGGCAGGACCCGACAAACTAGCATGACCTGCATTACTTTGACAAGGCTGACATCTCTCTCGAGGAGATCTCAGATGCGACTCTGCAGTGTAGGCACGTCATTAACCGGCCCCCAGTCCAGCCCCTTGTTGACCCATGATGCCAGTTGTGGCGGGGGGTCCGAGCGGAAGGCGGGGGCAGCTGCCCACTTAGTACTTCGGGGAGCCGTGATGTAAAACCACTCCCGCTGCCATAAGTTGGACATCTCCGGGAAGGAACCCTCTGGCCATGGAGCATCGGTGCCTTTGCTTATTATGGCACCTCTGCACTCTGCGTGTCGCCCATCGATCATCCTCGGCTTCACATTGAAGGTCTTGAGCCATAAGCCGAAGTGTGGGGTGTTGCGGCGGAAGGCTTCACACATGACGATGAACGATGAGATGTGAAGGATGGAATCCGGAGCCAGATCATGGGAACCGAGACCGTAGAAGAACATAAGCCCTCTAACAAAGGGATCAAGACTAAAGCCTAGCCCTCGGAGGAAGTGGGAAACAAATACGACGCTCTCGTTGGGTTCGGGAGTGGGGATGACCTGCCCTTGAGCAGGCAGCTTGTGCGAGATTTCGGCGGTCAGATACCTGGCTTCTCTTAGCTTCTTGATGTCCTCCTCTGTGACGGAGGAGGCCACCCACCGGCCTTGAAGGTTGGATCCGGACAAGATTGAAGGTCCGAAGCGCTTAGCCTCCGCCTTGGGTGTTGGAATTTGAGGTGGGGGAAGGGAAGGATCGAACGCGAGAAGAAAAGGACAGGCCTTGGCCCCTTTATAAAGAGGGTGAATACCAAGCGCCCTCCGTGCGACCGTCTAGAACTTGCCTAAAATCGAGGAGTCATACCGGCGGGCACGATTGGGTTACCCACACCCGTATTGATGAGAATCCCATGATAAGAGGGACACAATCTCTGCTTCGACAAGACGTGCCAATAAAACCGCCTCGCAACACGTGAAGTGGCAGGCTGGGAAAAACGGTTCATCATAACCAGACCATGGTAGAACGTCGCGTTATGAAAAGTTGTCAGCAGATTAGATTTGTGGAAATATTATACTCTCTACGGTGGTATGTGGAATTTGTTTTGCAGAGCCGGACACTATCCTTGTGTTCAAAATCTTCTATGGAGTATTCGGAGGAGGAACCCGCCTTGCAATGCCGAAGACAATCTGTGCGCCGGACTCATCGTCATTGAAGCCTGGTTAAAGGGCTACTAAGGGAGTCCTGGATTAGGGGGTCCTCGGACAGCCGGACTATATCCTTTTGCCAGACTGTTGGACTATGAAGATACAAGATTGAAGACTTTGTCCCGTGTCCGGATGGGACTCTCCTTGGCGTGGAAGGCAAGCTTGGCAATTCGGGTATGTAGATCTCCTCCCTTGTAACTGACTCTGTGTAACCCTAGCCCCCTCCGGTGTCTATATAAACCGGAGGGTTTAGTCCGTAGGACAACAACAATCATAATCACAGGCTAGCTTCTAGGGTTTAGCCTCTACGATCTCGTGGTAGATCAACTCTTGTAATACTCATATCATCAAGATCAATCAAGCAGGAAGTAGGGTATTACCTTCATCGAGAGGGCCCGAACCTGGGTAAACATTGTGTCCCCCGCCTCATGTTACCATCCTCCTTAGACGTACAGTTCGGGACCCCCTACCCGACATCCGCCGGTTTTCACACCGACAGTCACCTCGAGTGCTCGCTTATGATGAGCTTGAGCAAGAGCAGTTGCGGCAAGATGACGTAATGCTCCTTGAGGAAGATTGTCTTCGGGCGGCTGTGAGAGCAGCACACTACCAGCAAGCCTTACGCCACTACCATAGCCGCAAGGTTCATGCCCGAAGCTTTGAGGAAGGCGACCATGTTCTTCGGCGTGTTCAGTCGGCCAAGAATACCAACAAGTTGACGCCGAAGTGGGAAGGCCCTTATCGGGTAGTACGAGTCACCAGGCCCGCAGCAGTCCACCTGGAGACCGAAGATGCTGTCCCAGTGAGTAATTCCTGGAACATCGAGCATCTTCGCAAGTTTTACCCATAAGGCGCGGCTTGCCGGGCCCCCGGCAAGCCACATTTTGTAGAAGCTTTGCCGGCAAGGCATGTAACCCGCTATACAAAGCCAGGCGCAGACCCTGAGCATAAATAAATGAAGCGTTGGCGCCCTAAGTTATAGCATGCATGCTAGGTTGAGTCTCTTCCTTGGTTAGGGTTGATAGTGCTTAGCTGCGACTAACCCCTAGCCTAGAGGTCGGGTGTGCGTCTTTTCTGTTTTCTTTGGTTCGCAGGGCACTTCTGCTGAGCCACTTGGGAAAAGGAGAACGAACTGACGCTCCGACCCCGGCAAGGTAAGGCTGCTGGGGGGCTGAAGATGTAAGGATCCAACCACGGCGAGCCAAGGTTGCCGGGGGCTGTGGATTTAGATAAGTTTTTCATCCCCCTGTTGTACGTTTCCGTATGGAACTGGGACATGTCAAGCCTCGTTTCTGTCTTAAAACCACAGTACTCCCTTTTTCCCTGTACTCGAGAGTTACTTCCTGGGTCGGAATTTGGTAGTAGTTGCGGTGGCGAAGAAATGAACAAGGAGCCTAACTCTACTTCGCCCCTGCCTCCGCCAAAAGCGCGAGAACGGTCGGCCGAAGAAGAGAAACGACAAGGCCTATTGCCGGGTGATAACGTTTATTATGAAAATAACAAGGATTCATCCTTGGCATGGGCCTCGCTCACGCACGAAGAACCCTTGGGCCGGCGCTCCACCGAGCCACCACATGCCAGCACTGGGAGGACCGGGGGTGCTGCGGTCACGGTGCACTCTCCTCCTCCTCGCCAGCCGCCGCGGGCGTCGGCCCATCGTGATGACGCTTGTGATAACATCTCTATAGCGTCATCCAACCCGCAGACCCACCGTGACCAGCGCCAAGTTCTTCGAGAACGAGCTCACGAAGATGCTCGAACCACTATCGAGCGCCGGCGTCATACACGCCACCAGTCGGACAAGCGGGCGGGACCTGCTATGGACCACCCAGCACCGGGGGGCTCCGGCGGCCTACCTTACGTGGTGGGCTGCCCGGCCTTTACCCGTGAACTGTGGCAGTTCCAATGGCCGTCCCACCGCATGTTCAAGCCCGACGTCGGCGAGAAGTACACTGGAGAGACCCATTCGTCCGAGTTCCTCAGCATCTACACCATCGCGATGCAAGTACTTTCCCGCCGAGCCCCCTGGGACTGCCGGCAAGGATGTTGCCGTGCACACTGAGCCTGCCAAAGAGCAACTAGCTCCAGCAGGGCGTCAAGCCCTGGCCATGGAGACAGCCGCTCCCATGGCAGAAGAGATGCCTTTGGTCCTTGCCGTCGAGCCCCAGGCTCTGGCATGAGCGCAGCATACCGTCCGATTCCTCCAAACAGGGGAGCTTCCTGAGGAGCAGGAAGAAGCGGAAAAAGTAGCCCGTCGGTCTGCCCTGTACCAGTTCGTCGATGACGTCCTGTACAGGAGGAGGCCGAACGTTGTGAAATTGAAGTGCATCCCCCGTGAGGAAGGACTGGAGCTGTTGGCAGAGATACATGGAGGCATATGTGGCTCCCACATAGGGTCGAGGGCCCTTACCGGCAAGGCGTTCCGGCAAGGTTTCTTCTGGCCCACCGCCCTCCAGGATGCGACGACACTAGTAACCAAGTGTGAAGCGTGTCAGTTCCATTCAAAGAAGCTTCATCAACCAGCTCATGCCCTTCAAACAATCCCTCTCTCCTGGCCATTCTCAGTCTGGGGGCTCGATATAAAGGGCCCCTTCCCCCGTGCTGTCGGGGCTTTGAGTACTTGTACGTTGCAATCGACAAGTTCACAAAGTGGTCGGAAGTGAAAGCAGTGAGAAAGGTGACAGCACAGTCAGCCATCAAGTTCTTCAAGGGACTGGCCTGCCGCTTTGGTGTGCCAAGCAGAATTATGACCGACAACGGCACGCAGTTCACGAGCCACACCTTCATGCAGTATGTTCGAGACCTCGACGGGAACGTGTGTTTTGCTTCCGTGGCACATCCCCGGAGCAACGGCCAAGCGGAGAAGGCGAATGCTGAAGTGTTGCGAGGCCTGAGAATGAAGACCTTTGACAGGCTGCACAAGAGCGGAAGGCGCTGGATTGATGATTTGTCGGCGGTTCTTTGGTCGATCAGGACAATGCCAAATCGAGCCACCGGTCAGACACCCTTTGCCCTAGTATATGGGGCAGAGGCAGTTCTCCCCATGGAACTCATATATGGGTCACCTTGAGTGCTCGCTTATGATGAGCTTGAGCAAGAGCAGTTGCGGCAAGATGATGCAATGCTCCTTGAGGAAGCTCGTCTTCGGGCGGCTGTGAGAGCAGCACGCTACCAGCAAGCCTTGCGCCGCTACCATAGCCACAAGGTTCATGCCTGAAGCTTTGAGGAAGGCGACCTTGTTCTTCGACGCGTTCAGTCGACCAAGAATACCAACAAGTAGACGCCGAAGTGAGAAGGCCCTTATCGGGTAATACGAGTCACCAGGCCCGGAGGAGTCTGCCTGGAGACCGAAGATGCTGTCCCAGTGAGTAATTCCTGGAACATCGAGCATCTTCACAAGTTTTACCCATAAGGCACGGCTTGTCGGGCCCCCGGAAAGCCACCTTTTGTACAAGCTTTGCCGACAAGGCATGTAACCCTCTATACAAAGCCAAGCGCAGACCCTGAGCATAAATAAACGAAGTGCTGGCGCCCTAAGTTATAGCATGCTAGGTTGAGTCTCTTCCTCGGTTAGGGTTGATAGTGCTTAGCGGCGACTAACCCCTAGGCTAGAGGTCGGGTGTGCGTCTTTTCTGTTTTCTTTGGTTCGCAGGGCACTTCTGCTGAGCCACTTGGGAAAAGGAGAACGATTTGACGCTCCGACCCCGGCAAGGCAAGGCTGCCGGGGGCTGAAGATGTAAGGATCTAACCACGGCGAGCCAAGGTTGCCGGGGGTTGTGGATTCAGATAAGTTTTTCATCCCCCTGTTGTACGTTTCCGTATGGAACTGGGACATGTCAAGCCTCGTTTCTGTCTTAGAACCACCGTACTCCCTTTTTCCCTGTACCCGAGAGTTACTTCCTGGGTCGGAATTTGGTAGTAGTTGCGGTGGCGAAGAAATGAACGAGGAGCCTAACTCTACTTCGCCCCTGCCTCCGCCAAAAGCGCGAGAACGGTCGGCCGAAGAAGAGAAACGGCAAGGCCTGTTGCCGGGCGATAAAGTTTATTATGAAAGTAACAAGGATTCATCCTTGGCATGGGCCTCACTCACGCACGAAGAACCCGGAAAACACCCTTTTTCATTAAAAACGTCCCATACAGGTATAGTTCATACAGAAAGAAAAACATGAACAAGGGGGATTACAAGCTTTAAATATAACAAGGCCCGAAGGCTTACAGATTAAAAAAGAGATGAGATGCCCATGATCCCTTTCTTGTCCCTCTCCTCAGGAGGCAGGTCAAGGAGGCGGAAGGGCAAAAGGGGCGCCTAGGCGAACTACGAGCAGTAGAAAGCACCAAGAGAACACCTCGGTGGCCGCCTACAGATGGGCCGGTGATGACGGTGCCGGGAAAGGAGCTGGAAGACGAGGCGGCAGGTCGCCGAACACGCGACGAAGGCGTCCGTGTCCGCGTACTACGAGTTGACGGCCTTGCCGCCCGCCCTCTTCCTCTTCCGCAGCCCCCCGACGCCAGCCGCCCAAGGAGACGGCCCCGAGAAGTTCAAGGAGCTAGCCCCTCCCCCGGCAAAACTCCACCGGAGGAGCAGCCAGGTGCAGATGCTGCTGCTGCCGCACCCGCTCAGGCGCGGGGCGTCCGACGCCTAGTCGGACTAGTCCCCATCATCTGCCCCGCTGCCCTCCTCATCACTTTTTGCTCGAGGAAGAGCTTCCATCGTCGGAATCCCTGTCGGAGGTGCTCTCCACGCAGCACTTCAGGCGAGTTCCAAGATCCTCGAAGACCTTGATGGAGAGTAGGCCGTCCTCCATTAATTTGAAGAAGAGGACGAGCCCCGCCGTCAGGCTGTGGATGAGAGCGAATGTCTTCCATCCACGGCGAAGGTACATGACCCGAGGAGCCGGGAAGTCGACGTCAACCCGCGTGCCCCCATTCCCACAGCCCCTCATGTGCAATCTGAGGGTCTGGGGCGGATCACGCTCCATCTCCCAAGAAAACGGGGCGGGAAGATGAAGACGGCGACGCGGAGGCCGGCACAGCCTGATATAGAACTCACGAGGCTAGTCTCCAACATGGCCCTCCATCGGGAAAGGCATCATTGTCGGGGGCGAGGCTGGCGCGCCGCCCCGTCGTCCTCTTCCCCGCGCACCACGACCTCTGCCACGACCTCGCCCACGGCCTCACCCCCTCCCCCTTCCCCTCGCGGCCGGCTCCTCCACCGAGGGCTCAGGAGGAGGAGGGACGCGCTGTCGAGGGGCGACCCTCGCCGCCACCGTCGAGGGACCAGGGTTCCCCTTCTCCATGGCAAATGAGAGGAAGAAGCAAAAGTAGGAGAAGATAGAAGAGTGCGGAGTGCCATTCCCCCCTTCCCTCTCCTTATAAAGGGGCAGGGTCGGGGCTCGGCCGCCCCGCTCAGCCAATCCAGCCATCGGGGGCGCAGGGAATCGGGACCGACCCGCTGCCCCAACTAGCGACGGCCCGGTTTCCCGCCTCCACATCTCGCCACCTGCATGAAGGACGCGTGGCGAGCGTGCAGCGTCGAAAGGACGAGTGAGGCGACCGTTCCCTGCCTCGTGATCAGGGGGGCGTGGGCGCTTAAAGACTGCGACCCGAGTCCATCCAGTAAATGAGCCGCGCCTCCACGCCTCCCTCTTTTTACGGGGAAGGCGCAAGCCGCCTCCTTACCACGATGTGACGCATGCATGCGGGAACCGCCCCACGCATGACCCCCACGTCACGCACAACCCTCCACATCGCGCGGGGGTCGTGGGGAAGTGCAGCGCATGAGCAGTTACTGCTGTAAAATCGGCCCCGCCTGCCCGCGCACCGTTTTGGGCCTGGCCCAACAACGTGTCGCGCTTATGTATGGCCCAGGCCCGGGGGCTCCTGTCGGTGTACAAAAGTAGGGGCACACCTTTGTACCCCTTTACTTGTGCGCGGGCAGTCAGAGCCTCGCGCCACAGCCACACTAAGCAGGGCAGAGGAGGGGAGCCGGAGAGAAGCCGAAGCCCAAGGCAACCACGACAACGCTAAGACCAGAAACGCAAGACAACAAAGGGGCGGGGTGGAGTCCCCCAGCAAGGCCCTTTCCGGGGCAGGCCTCCACGGCCCCGACAAGAACCTTGCCGGGGCAACTTGCCCAAACACCAACAAAGCGAGCCACCCTTGAGCCTGCGGGTTCCGACCCAACTAACTGCGGTTGGACCAGGGCTCGGGAGCCACCTCTGTGGTGGTATGCAGATCTTTGTCAAGACCATAGATATATGAGATCAAGATGAGGACTAGAAGACGGCAACCCTCGGCAGGATCCTTGCCGAGGAAAGCCACAAGACCCTCGGCAAGATCCTTGCCGGGGACGACTGCGCATCGCGGCAAGACCCTTGCCGGGCCACCCAGCAAGACCCTTGCCAAGAACGCCAGCATGTCCACCACCAGGGCCGCACCAGCCTAGCTTCCACCGCCGTTCGGATGCAGCTGCCAGCCCAACCAGCTGGGCTGGCACCTGCATGGCAACATGCAGCTCCCAGACCAGATCAGCAAGCACATGTGTGGCGGCATGCAGATCTTCGTGAAGACCCTACCGCCGCGCCACCTCAGCTGCTTGCCTGCCTACATGGTGCCGCATGCAGCGCTGGGCAGGGCGCGTGTCGAAGCGAGGGGGAGCGGCGACGGACGGGACGGGCCTCACCCCGTCCCCGATAAAGCAAGGGGACACCTAAGCGATGCATTAAATCCGTCTTGTCCTGTAATACGAGCGATATGCTCGTATCTTTGTACGCCTTTCCACCTCCTATGTGCCACTGTGGCAGCCCCTTTCGACTATAAAAGGAGGCCCATGGCGTACTGGAGAAGGATTTGGCTCTTTGGAACGACCCAGCCACCATAGCTAGTTGGAAGGCTCAAGAACTCTCAATACATCCACCAAAGCAGGACTAGGGTTTTACGCATCCTCGCGGCCCAAACCTGGGTAAACGATCCTTGTGCTGATTACTAATCTTGCTCTTCTTGCAACCCTGCGCCCCGGCAACCTTAGTAGGGATTCTTGTGATCCCATAGGTGTCATTTCCCACCGACACTTTTTGTCTTCTCCACAACCACCATATCCTATTCCACCTATAGTGCTATATCCATGGTTCACGCTCATGTATTGCGTGAAAGTTGAAAAGTTTGAGAACACCAAAAGTATGAAACAATTAGTTGGCTTGTCATCAGGGTTGTGCATGATGAAATACTTTGTGTGATGAAGATGGAGCATAGCTAGACTATATGATTTTGTAGGGATAACTTTCTTTGGCCGTGTTATTTTGAGAAGACATGATTGCTTTATTAGTATGCTTGAAGTATTATTGTTTCTATGTAAAAATTAAACTTTTGTGTTGAAACTTATGGATCTGAATATTCATGCCACAATAAATAAAATTGCATTGATAAATATGTTAGGTAGCATTCCACATCAAAAATTATGTTTTTATCATTTACCTACTCAAGGACGAGCAGGAATTAAGCTTGGGGATGCTTGAGACATCTTCAACGTATCTATTATTTTTTATTGTTCCATGCTATTATATTATCCGTTTGGATGTTACATATGCATTAATATGGTATTTTACATTATTTTTGGGACTAACCTATTAACCTAGAGCGTAATGCTAGTTTCAATTTTTTCCTTGTTTTTGAGCTTAACAGAAAAGGAATATCAAACGGAGTCCAAACCGAATTGATTTTTCTTGGACCAGAAGAAACCCAGGAGACTTGAAGAGGAGGCCAGAAGACCCTGGGTGGTGGGCCCCTCGTGGACCGTCTTTCCCCAATCTCTGCACTATAAATCCTCAAATATTCCCCCTATACCAGAGGGCACACCAAAAATACTTTTCCGCCACCACAAGATTTTGTTCCCGTGAGATCCCATCTTGGGGCCTTTTCCGGCACTCCGCCGAAGGGGGATTCGATCATGGAGGGCCTCTGCATCAACCTTGCTGCCCTTTCGATGAAGCATGAGTAGTTTACCACAGACCTAATTTTGATCTTCAATACCAATGTTCTCCTCGATGTTCTTGGAGTTCTATTCGATGTAATCTTCTTTTGTGTAGCGTTTGTTGAGATCCGATGAATTGTGGATTTATGATCAGATTACCTATGAATATTATTTGAGTCTTCTCTGAACTCTGATATGTCTCCAACGTGTCTATAAATTTTGATTGTTCCATGCTATTATATTATCTGTTTTGGATATTTTATATGCATTATTATGCTATTTTATATTATTTATGGGACTAACTTATTAACCTAGAGTACAGTGCCAGTTTTCTATTTTTTCCTTGTTTTTTGAGTTTTACAGAAAACGAATATCAAATGGAGTCCAAACGGAATAAAATTCTCACGATGATTTTTCTTGGACCAGAAGACATCCACGGAGTTTGGAGAGGGCGCCAGAAGAGTCCCGAGGGCTCCACAAGCCCTCAGGGTGCGCCCTAGGGGGCACGCCCCCTAGCTTGTGGGCCCTACGGGAATCCTCCAACCCTAATTTTTTTCTCTATAAGTTCCCAAATGACCACAAGCGTCCACCAAAATACTTTTCCGCCACTCGAAGCCTCTGTTTCCACGAGATCCCATCTTGGGGCCTTTTCCGGCATCCTCCCGGAGGGGGATTCAATCATGGAGGGCATCTACATCAACTATATTGCCCTTCCGATGAAGCGTTAGTAGTTTACCACAAACCTACGGGTCCATAGCTAGTAGCTAGATGGCTTCTTCTCTCTCTTTGATCTTCAATACAATGTTCTTGGAGTTCTATCCGATGTAATATTCTTTTGCGATGTGTTTGTCGAGATCCGATGAATTGTGGATTTATGATCAGATTATCTATGAATATTATTTGAGTCTTCTCTGAATTCTTATATGCATGATTTGATATCTTTGTATTTCTCTTCGAATTATCGGTTTGGTTTGGCCAACTAGACTGGTTTTTCTTGCCATGGGAGAGGTGCTTAGTTTTGGGTTCAATCTTGCGGTGTCCCTCACCCAATGACAAAGTAGGGGTAGTGAGGCATGTATTGTATTGTCGCCATCAAGGGTAAAAAGATGGTGTTTTCATCATATTGCTTGAGTTTATCCCTCTACATCATGTCATCTTACTTAAGGCGTTACTTCATTCTTATGAACTTAATACTCTAGATGCATGCTGGATAGCGGTCGATGTGTGGAGTAATAGTAGTAGATGCAGCCAGAAGTCGGTCTACTGGACAGGGACGTGATGCCTATATTCATAATCATTGCCTTGGATATCGTCATAACTTTGCACTTTTCTATCAATTGCTCGACAGTAATTTGTTCACCCGTCGTATTATTTTCCTTCAAGAGAGAAGCCTCTAGTGAAACCTATGGCCCCCGGGTCTATTTTCCATCATATATTTTCAGATCTATAAACCAAAAAACCCAAAAATAGCTTGCTGCAATTTATTTACTTTTACTTTGTTTTACGTTTTATATCTATCTCTATCAGATATCATCCTTGCAAGTGACGTGAAGGGATTGACAACCCCTTTATCGCATTGGGTGCAAGTGTTTGATTGTTTGTGCAGGTGCATAGATTGGGGACTTGCGTGTACCTCCTACTGGATTGATACCTTGGTTCTCAAAACTGAGGGAAATACTTATCTCTACTTTGCTGCATCACCCTTTCCTCTTCAAGGGAAAAACCAACGCAAGCTAAAGAAGTAGCAGGAAGAATTTCTGGCGCCATTGCCGGGGAGGTTCTACATCAAGCCTACCAAGTACCCACCATAAACTCTCATCTCTTGCACTACATTATTTTCCATTTGCCTCTCATTTTCCTCTCCCCCACTTCTAAAACGTTTTCAGAAAAACACAAAAAGATTTGCCTTTTTATTTGCCCTTCTTTCATTTGTCTTCTTGTTTGCTTTTTGGTTGCTCGTGTGCTAGATAACTTGATTTGCTTTCATGGCTAGTACTTCTACCATTGTTAGTACTCCCGAAAGCGAGGCTCTCAATTTCAAGCAAAGGGAGGGAGAAAAATTAATAGATGCTTGGTATAGAATTTGCAATGCTCAAAATAGATCTACTTGTAAGCAATCTACTACCGTTCTCCTTCGTAATTTTATGTGGGTGTTACTCCTTGGAATAGATATGTTCTAGATACCATTACTGAGGCAAATTTCTTGGGGAGCCACACCTTGGATGCTTATAATGCTATGATAGATTTGGTAGGCTCACCACCTCTTATGGTTAACGAAACGGTTTTAACTTTGGAACATGTGATGCAAAGACTTGATATTATTGAGAATAAAATTGCTACCGTAGAGCTTACTGAAAACTTGGATAAGAAAATTCATAATCATACTACTCAATATGGATCAAAGGTAGGAATTACTTTGAAGAATCTAAAGGAAAAAGAACCCATAGTTAATGAGAAGATAGATCAAGCTTCTACTAGAATTGATAAGTTAGAAGATATTATTACCAACTTGGGTTCCGCTTTGGCCTCTACTAAAACTACCCCAAATTTTTCTTCCACCAAGGCTGCTAAGTTTATTTATGTTGCTAAAAATAAAGGGGGATCGTCTAGTGGGGGAAACGAAGATCTTAAGATGATAAGGGTTCACCCTAGTTTTGTTAATATCGTGAAGGAACCTTTTGTTGTTAATTAATTTCTTGATATCCTATCAAGTAGTGTGATTATCGATAAGATCAAAGTACTTCCTATGAGGCACAAAGGTGCAGCTGAGGAATTGCATACCAAAGATGACAATACCTAGATCTATGTTTTATGCCTAGCTAGGAGCGTTAAACAATAGCGCTTGTTGGGCGGCAACCCAATTTTATTTTTATGTTTTTGGTTTTTTGCTTTTGGTTCTGTTTTTCAATAAATACACATTATTACCTCTGTAATAATTGTGTTTTGGTGTTTTAGTTAGTGTTTGAGCCAAGCAAGACCTTTGGGATGGTCTACGGTGATAGTTGATTCGATCTTGCTGAAAATCAGAAACTTTTGCGCTGAGTAAAACAATTTTGAAAAACCACATAAGCATGATTTTGATCTGAATTTTTTACACAAGATGATAAACAAATTTCCCCGATTTTCCTAATTTTTCAGAATTTTTGGAGTTACATAAGTATACGGAGTTTCCAGATTGCTACACACTGTTTTGTTTTTGACAGATTTTTTTTCTATGTGTTGTTTGCTCATTTTGATGAATCTATGGGTAGTATCGGGGGGTATGAACCATGGAGAAGTTGGAATACAGTAGAATTACACCAATATAAATAAATAATTAGTTTACAATAGTACCAAAAAGTACTGATTTATTTTCTTATACTAACGGATCTCATGAGTTTTTTGTTGAGTTTTGTGTTGTGAAGTTTTCAAGTTTTGAGTAAAGATTTGATGGACAACGGAATAAGGAGTAGCAAGAGCCTCAGCTTGGGGATGCCGAAGGAACCCCAAGGTAATATTCAAGGACAACCAAGCATCTAAGCTTGGGGATGCCCCGGATGGCATCCCCTCTTTCATCTTCGTCTATCGGTAAATTTACTTGAGGCTATATTTTTATTCACCACATGATAGGTGTTTTGCTTGGAGCGTCTTGTGTGATATGAGTCTTTGCTTTTTAGGATGCCACAATCATCCTTGCTATACACACTTTTTGAGAGGGACACGCATTAATCGCGAATTTATTAGAATACTCTATGTGCTTCACTTATATTTTTTGAGCTAGGCAATTTGCTTTAGTGCTTCACTTATATCTTTTTAGAGCACGGCTGTGGCTTTATTTTATAGAAATTGTTGAACTCTCGTGCTTCACTTATATTATTTTGAGAGTCTCTAAACAGCATGATAATTTGCTTAGGTTATGAATTTAGTCCTAATATGATGGGCATCCAAGAGGGATATAATAAAAACTTTCATATAAAGAGCGTTGAATACTAGGTGAAGTTTGACTCTGATTGTTTTGAGATATAAAGATGGTGATATTAGAGTCATGCTAGTGAGTAATTGTGGATTGGTAGAAATACTTGTGTTAAATTTTGTGATTCCCAGCATGCACATATGGTGAACCATTATGTGATGAAGTCGGAGCATGATTTATTTTTTGATTGTCTTCTTTATGAGTGGTGGTCGGGAACGAGCGATGGTCTTTTCCTACCAATCCATCCCCCTAGGAGCATGCATGTAATACTTTGTTTCGATAGCTAATAAATTTTTGCAATAAGTATATGATTTCTTTATGACTAATGTTGAGTCCATGGATTATATGCACTCTCACCCTTCCACCTTTGCTAGGCACTCTAGTACCGCGCAATTTTCGTTGGTGCAATAAACCCACCATATACCTTCCTCAAAACAACCACCATACCTACCTATTATGGCATTTCCATAGCCATTCCGAGGTATGTTGCCATGCAACTTCCACCGTTCCATTTATTATGACACGCACCATCATTGTCTTATTGCTTTGTATGATCATGTAGTTGGCATAGTATTTGTGGCAAGGCCACCATTCATATTTTTTATACATGTCACTCTTGATCATTGCACATCCTGGTACATCATCAGAGGCATTCATATAGTGTCATATTTTGTTCTAGTATCAAGTTATGATTCTTGAGTTGTAAGTAAATAAAAGTGTGATGATCATCATTATTAGAGCATTGTCCCATGTGAGGAAAGGATGATGGAAGCTATGATTCCCTCACAATTTGGGATGAGTCTCTGGACTTTATAAAAAAATAAAAGAGGCCAAAGAAGCCCAAACAAAAAATGAGAGAAAAACAGAGAAGGGACAATGTTACTATCCTTTTTCCACACTTGTGCTTTAAAGGAATACCATGATCTTCATGATATGGAGTCTCCTATGTTGTCACTTTCATATACTAGTGGGAATTTTTCATTATAGAACTTGGCTTGTATATTCCAATCATGGGCTTCCGCAAATTTCCCTAGGTCTTCGTGAGCAAGCAAGTTGGATGCACACCCACTTAGTTTCTTTTTGAGCTTTCATACACTTATAGCTCTAGTGCATCTGTTGCATGGCAATCCCTACTCACTCACATTGATATCTATTGATGGGCATCTCCATAGCCTGTTTTAATACGCCTAGTTGATGTGAGACTATCTCCTCCTTTTTGTCTTCTCCACAACCACCATATTCTATTCCACCTATAGTGCTATATCCATGGCTCACACTCATGTATTGCGTGAAAGTTGAAAAAGTTTGAGAACATCAAAAGTATGAAACAATTGCTTGGCCTATCATCGGGGTTGTGCATGATGAAATACTTTGTGTGATGAAGATGGAGCATAGCCAGACTATATGATTTTGTAGGGATAACTTTCTTTGGCCATGTTATTTTGAGAAGACATGATTGCTTTATTAGTATGCTTGAAGTCTTATTGTTTTTATGTCAAGATTAAACTTTTGTTTTGAATCTTATGGATCTGATTATTCATGCCACAATGCAGAAAATTACATGGATAAATATGTTAGGTAGCATTCCACATAAACAATTCTGTTTTTATCATTTACCTACTCGAGGACGAGTAGGAATTAAGCTTGGGGATGCTTGATACGTGTCCAACGTATCTATAATTTTTTATTGTTCCATGCTATTATATTATCTGTTTTGGATGTCTTATATGCATTTTATGCTATTATATATTATTTTGGGGACTAACTTATTAACCTAGAGTACAGTGCCAGTTTGTGTTTTTTCCTTGTTTTTGAGTTTTATAGAAAAAAGAAATATCGAACGGAGTCCAAATGGAATAGAACTTCTGCGATGATTTTTCTTGGACCAGAAGACATCCACGGAGCTTGGAGAGGGGGCCAGAAGAGTCCCGAGCGCTCCACAAGCCCTCAGGGCGCCCCCTACTAGGGGCGCCCCCTGGTTTGTGGGCCCCACGGGACTCCTCCAACCCTAATTTTTGCTCTATAAATTCCCAAATATTCCCAAACGACCAGAAGCGTCCACCAAATGTTTTTCCACCACCGCAAGCCTCTGTTTCCGCGAGATCCCATCTTGGACCTTTTCAGGCATCCTACCGGAGGGGGATTCGATCACGGAGGGCATCTACATCAACTCTATTGCCCTTCCAATGAAGCATGAGTAGTTTACCACAGACCTACGGGTCCATAGCTAGTAGCTAGATGGCTTCTTCTCTCTCTTTGATCTTCAATACAATGTTCTCCTCGATGTTCTTGGAGTTCTATCCAATGTAATATTCTTTTGCGGTGTGTTTGTCGAGATCCGATGAATTGTGGATTTATGATCAGATTATCTATGAATATTATTTGAATCTTCTTTGAATACTTATATGGATGATTTGATATCTTTGTATTTCTCTCCGAATTATCGATTTGGTTTGGCAAACTAGATTTGTTTTTCTTGCAATGGGAGTGGTGCTTAGTTTGGGGTTCCATCTTGCGGTGTCCTCACCCAGTGACAAAGTAGCGGTAGCGAGGCACGTATTGTATTGTCGCCATCAAGGGTAAAAATATGGGGTTTTCATCCTATTGCTTGAGTTTATGCCTCTACATCATGTCATCTTACTTAAGGCGTTACTCCGTTCTTTTGAGCTTAATACTCTAGATGCATGCTGGATAGCGATCGATGTGTGGAGTAATAGTAGTAGATGCAGGCAAAAGTCGGTCTACTTGACACGGACGTGATGCCTATATTCATAATCATTGCCTTAGATATCGTCATAACTTTGCGCTTTTCTATCAATTGCTCGACAGTAATTTGTTCACCCACCGTATTATTTTCCTTCAAGAGAGAAGCCTCTAGTGAAACCTATGGCCCTCGGGTCTATTTCCATCATATATTTTCAGATCTATAAACCAAAAAACCCAAAAATACCTTGCTGCAATTTATTTACTTTTACTTTGTTTTACGTTTTATGTCTATCTCTATCAGATCTCATCCTTGCAAGTGACCGTGAAGGGATTGACAACCCCTTTATCGCATTGGGTGCAGGTGTTTGATTGTTGGTGCAGGTGCATAGATTGGGGACTTGCATGTACCTCCTACAGGATGTATACCTTGGTTCTCAAAACTGAGGGAAATACTTATCTCTACTTTGCTGCATCACCCTTTCCTCTTCAAGGGAAAAACCAACGCAAGCTCAAGAAGTAGCAAACACTTTTATGCATGATTAATGTATATTTCTATTTCTCTTCGAACTATCGGTTTGGTTTGGCCAACTCTTTTGGTTTTTCTTGCAATGGGAGAGGTGCTTAGTTTTGGGTTCAATCTTGCGGTGTCCTCACCCAGTGATAGAAGGGGTAGCGAGGCACGCATTTTATTGTTGCCATCAAGGATAAAAAGATGGGGTTTAAATTATATTGCTTGAGTTTATCCCTCTACATCATGTCATCTTGCTGTACGACCAGACCTCAAACAGTCTGATCTCTGTGCATCAGTGTCATCCCTGGATCGGTAATGCTGACACGCACAGTACTTGAGGATTTATAACAGAGTAGCAATCACACACTTATTGCATCGAATGTCTCAAAAGAGAACTTATTACAATAAATATGGCTTAAGGCCATCTAAAACGATAACAGCAGAAGGCTTGGAAGATAAAGTGAGTCCATCAACTCCAACGGCATAGCTGAGTGAAAGACAATGACCTATGGCTCCTTACTCGTCGTCTGAAAAGTCTGCAACATGAACGTTGCAGCCCGAAACGGGTCAGCACATGTAATATGCTGGCAATGTAACACATAGAGAGTAATGAACAGAATAAATGCTATCACTACATGCATATTTAGCTCATGGTAAGCTCTATGGTTACAGTTTTGCATAAAGCTAATTTTTCCCTACAACAAAGGAATAAATTTTATTTAACTACCATGGTGGTTGTTAAACATTGAGAAGGTTCCTCCAACTCAATCCCAATTAAGCATCATCATTAAACCCAATCAAATTATATTAAGAGTGATGAGATCAACATGATAATCCAAGAACCAGATACTCAAGATGTCCATAACTGGGGACACGGCTAACCATGATTAGTTTGTACACTGCAGAGGTTTGCGCACTTTTCCCCACAAGACTCGAATGCATCCATGGTCGGAGATTCGAGACACAGTCTTTGTGAAGCATTAACTCTCTACTCTGGATAGACAGTATCACCTACAACCCACTACATCTGCTAGTCTACCTCTTCAAGAGCTTCACGCAACTTACTCAACTATGCCATAGCCCATAATGGCTTGTGGCTGCACACGGAAGTTTCTAGCATGAATAATCTTATGATCCCTCTGAGCTTGGATGGTGGGCCGTAGGATGATCACACGGGTCCTCCGGGATATCCTAGGACAACACTGGATTCTCCAGGTGCCGACAAGCAATCCACCCAGATGTGTATTTAAGTTGCCACCTTAAGTTGAACCATTAATTAACAACCTCACATCTGTCATGAATACACTCAAACCCAATCCAGGTCTACAAGCATAGCATAGCAATATAAGCAACGTAGATGTAACTCCCATAGGTTTGAAAAAATATAGGTGAATAGGTACTACCTCATCTACTTCCCAAAACCCACAAGTTAATCAAATACTAACCATGCAATTGTTTGAGGATTGATCTAATGCAATAAAAATGGGTAGTAAAGGGGTATGATCAAAGTGTTACTTGCCTTGCTGATGATCCGTGAAACCTAGAGACTCGTAGTAGCACGCTTCGCACTCCGGGTACTCTATCGCAAACAAACAAGCATACAATAAGCACTCAACTAGAAGCACAGGTAAAACTCAAATAAGAGATCAAACCAGAAAGTTCAACTTAAGAACTCCGGTTTGCAACAAGAATCAAATCAAACGAAGCAACAAAACTCAAACTGCGAAAGAAACAAGATTCAATTACTAATCTGGACTAAAGTCAAATTTTACCATAGCAAAATCTTGTTCAAGTTGGTTAAACAGAAAGTGGGCTTCGAGATGAAGATCTAGGCGCTTGAATCGCCTGATTCCGATAAACGAGCGAAAAGTTATACTAGAACGAAGATTAGGGCACAAATCGCGATCAAAAATAATCGCGGAAAACCCTGGAAAAAGAAAAACTAATGAACAGGCTAACGAACGAACGTTCGCCGTCTGCGGTTAACGGGTGAAAACCGTTCATTAAAACGAACGTACGAACGGGCGTTCGCTGAATAACTAAACCGGAAAAAAAACCGAACCGATCTAGATCTAGGGTTTCGAAAAAAACGATCGGTTTTCTGACGAAAACCGGCGGCGGCGGCTACCTCGAGACGCGTGACGGCGGCGGCGGCAGCCAACTCCGGGGAGGCGGCGACGGCGAAGCGGCGCGGCGGCAGCGACGGCGAGGCGGCGTGCGGCG
>NC_057799.1:264771698-264779749 GCF_018294505.1 Triticum aestivum | reverse complement strand
GCGACGGCGGCGGCGGCGGTACTATGGTTAGGGTTTGGCGCGGGCGGGAGCTTGGGCTGCGGCGGCTCGGGCGGCAGCTTGGGCTGCGGCGGCTCGGGCCTTCGGATTAAAAAGGCCGCCCGGGCGCAGTGTCCAGGTCGGACACGGCCCGGTAAATCGGTTGACACTTTTTTGTTAAAAAAATAATTCCGCGCAGAAAAACAAAGAAAAGAAATACTAAACGGACTCCAAAATCCTGAAATAAATTTTCCCCGTCCTCTAAAAATCTACCGGATAAGGTGAACATTTATTTGGGCCTGTAATGCAATTTTGAAAAACGCATGTTTTTCCTAGTTCAAATAAAATAGCGATAAAAACTCTGAATAAAATTTTATTTGATTTTAATATTAAATCTCCAATATTTCTTTATTTTGGGGAAGTCATTTTATCCCCTCTCTTTTATTTTCATAAAAGAAATATTCGAAGAGAAAATAATTAAAATCAAACGATCCTCTTTTCAAAATTTGAGAAAACTCAAATATGAAAATAACGAAATCCCAAACTCTCTCCGTGGGTCCTTGAGTTGCGTAGAATTTCTAGGATCAAGCCAAAATGCAATAAAATATGATATGCAGTGATGATCTAATGCATAACATTCCAAATTGAAAATTTGGGATGTTACAAACCTACCCCCCTTAAGATGAATCTCGCCCTCGAGATTCGGGTTGGCTAGAAAATAGGTGAGGGTGATCCTTCCGTAGGTCTTCCTCTCGTTCCTAGGTGGCGTCATCCTCGGTATGGTGGCTCCACTAAACTTTGCAAAACTTGATAACTTTACAGCGTGTGACTCGGCTGGCAAACTCGAGAATCTTGACTGGCTTCTCCTCGTAGGTCAAATCACTATCCAACTGTATCGCTTCCAGCGGCACTGTATCTCTCAGAGGGATATCAGCCATCTCTGCGTGGCACTTCTTCAACTGAGAAACGTGGAACACATCGTGAACTTCTGACAATCCTTCGGGCAATTCCAACTTGTAAGCAACTTCTCCCATACGTTCCAAAACCTTGTATGGTCCCACAAAACGTGGTGCTAACTTTCCTTTAACTCCAAAACGCTTCACTCCTCGAAGTGGTGATACACTACACGAAGATACACTTTGTCTCCGACTTCGTAAATTGTTTCCTTGCGTTTAGAATCCGCATAGCTCTTCTGCCTGGACTGGGCTACCTTGAGTCTATCGTGTATCAGTTTAACCTTCTCTTCAGACTCTTTAATCAAATCTGGTCCAAACAACTGACGGTCTCCAACTTCATCCCACAACAATGGTGTCCTGCACCTCCTTCCGTACAATGCTTCGAAAGGGGGCATCTTCGAACTGGCTTGATAGCTGTTGTTGTAAGAGAACTTTGCATAAGGCAAATTGTCGTCCCAACTAGATCCATAGTCTAGCGCACAAGCTCTCAACATGTCCTCCAGAATCTGATTGACTCTCTCAGTCTGTCCATCTGTCTGTGGGTGAAAGGCTGTACTGAACTCTAGCCTGGTTCCCAAAGTCTCATGCAACTGATTCCAAAACTTTGAGGTAAACTGGGTTCCTCTATCTGATACAATGGTCCTCGGAACTCCATGGAGACATACGATCCTGGTCATATATATATCATTGCCAACTTAGCACTGGTGTAAGTGGTCTTAACTGGGATGAAATGAGCTACCTTCGTCAAACGATCGACCCATATCGAGTCATAGCCTGAACGAGTCCTGGGCAATCCCGTGATAAAGTCCATGCCTAGCTTATCCCACTTCCATTCGGGTATCGGCAATGGCTGTAACAATCCAGCTGGCTTCTGATGTTCTGCCTTCACTCTCTGACATACATCACAAACTGCTACATACTCTGCAATATCCTTCTTCATTCCAGTCCACCAGAAGCTATCCTTCAAATCCAGATACATCTTGGTATTTCCTGGGTGAATTGAATACGGCGAATCATGGGCCTCTTGCAGAATCAACTTCCTAATCTTCGGATCATTTGGCACATATATGCGGTCCTCAAACCATAGGGTATCGTGCTCATCCTCACGAAATCCCTTAGCTTTTCCTTTGTTCATCCTCTCTTTTATCTCGGCAATCTCCTTGTCCGTCTTCTGAGCTTCCTTGATCTTATCCATCAAAGTAGGCTGAATCTCCAATGCTGCTATATAACCCCTCGGAACTATTTCCAAACATAGCTCACGAAGATCCTTTGCTAACTCCTTGGGTAACTCTCCGGTCATGAGTGTATTGACATGACACTTGCGGCTCAACGCATCGGCTACTACGTTAGCCTTTCCGGGATGATAATGCAACTTCATATCATAATCCTTAATGAGCTCCAACCATCTCCTCTGCCTGAGATTCAACTCCTTCTGCGTGAAGATATACTTCAAACTCTTGTGATCCGTGTACACCTCACAATGGTTTCCGATGAGAAAATGTCTCCATGTCTTCAACACATGCACTACGGCTGCTAACTCCAAATCATGGGTAGCATAATTCAACTCATGGGGTTTAAGCTGTCGTGAGGCATATGAGACAACTCTTCCCTCCTACATAAGCACTGCTCCAAGTCCTCGACGAGAAGCGTCGCAATACACCTGGTAATCCTTGCGTTGGTCTGGAAGAATCAACACTGGAGCTGTAACCAAGCGTTTCTTCAACTCCTGAAAACTGGCCTCACATTCCTCAGTCCATTTGAACTTGGTGTCCTTCTTCAACAACTCCGTCATGGGCTTTGCAATCTTCGAGAAATTCTCGATGAACCTCCGGTAGTATCCTGCGAGTCCAAGAAAACTCCGGATCTCTCCAACTGACGTGGGTGCTTCCCAATTTGTCACAGTGACAACCTTGGTAGGGTCTACTGCTATTCCTTCTCCGGATATAACATGTCCGAGGAATCCAACTTCCTTCAACCAAAACTCACACTTGCTGAACTTGGCATATAACTGGTGTTCTCTGAGCTTCCCAAGTACCAGACGCAAATGCTCTTTATGCTCCTCTTCATTCTTCGAGTAGACTAGAATATCATCAATGAACACCACGACGAACTTATCCAAAAACTCCATAAACACCTTGTTCATCATGTTCATAAAATAGGCAGGTGCGTTAGTCAGACCAAATGACATGACGGTATACTCATATAGCCCGTACCTTGTGGTAAAAGTTGTCTTAGGTATATCCTGCTCTCGAATCTTCAGTTGGTGGTACCCTGATCGCAGATTGATCTTCAAAAACACCTTAGCTCCTTGCAGCTGGTCAAAAAAATCATTTATCATCGGCAGTGGGTACTTGTTCTTGATTGTTACTTCATTCAACCCTCGATAATCAAGAACCATCCTCAACGATCCATCCTTCTTCTCCACTAGAAGCACTAGTGATCCCTAAGGTGATGAGCTTGGGCGAATATAGCCTTTATCCAGTAACTCCTTAATCTGCTTCTTAATTTCCTCTAAATCCTTAGCGGGCATCCTCTACGGTCTCTTAGATATTGGCCATGTGCCTGGCCAAAGCTCGATCAAAAACTCAATGTCTCTATCCGGCGGCATGCCTGGCAACTCTTCTGGAAATACATTCGCGAAATCCTTCACCACTGGTACTTCCTCCTGTACAACTCCTGATAAGGAATTCACTTGAGTCCTATTCGGCACATGCCGGGATACATACTTGATCCTTCTTCCTTTTGGGGTGGTAAGCAAAATCGACATACTGGCGCAGTCAATGTTCCCTCCATACTTCGATAACCAATCCATGCCTAATATCACATCCAGTCCTTGTGACTCCAATACTATTAGGTCTGAGGGGAACAGGTAGTTACCAATCCTTAATGGTAACCAATCACACCATAGGCTAGCCATATACTCTGCTCCTGGCGAGGTTACTAACATGGGTGACCTAAGGGCTTGGGTTGGCAGTTTAAACTTATCCACAAATCCCCTTGATATGTATGAATGCGATGCACCAGTATCAAAAAGAACGATTGCAGTAAATGACTTAACCAAAAACTTACCAATTACTGCATCGGGTTGCGCTTCAAACTCCTCCACGCTAACATGGTTCACTTGTCCCCTGTTGAAAGGGTTGGGCTTCTTCCCAGAGCTTCCATTGCCATTCCCATTCTTTGCTTCAGAACACTCCGTGGCATAATGTCCATTCTTCCCGCACTTGAAACAAGTAATGTGACTTAGATCCTTCTTGGTGGGTGTTGTTGGGTTGGTACGGTTCTGGCCGTTGCTTCCTCCACTACCATTCCCATTTCGGGGGCCACTATGGTTGTGCGCAATCCTTTCATTGTGATTGTGACCTCCATGGTTATGTTGAAGGGGTCCTCCCGAGTTCAGGGTAAAAAGGGGTCTCTGCTGAGCTCCAGAATTGTACTTCCCTTGTCCGTACTCCCTCTTGCGGTTGTCAATATGTTGTTGCTTCCCTTCAATCATCAGAGCTCTATCTACCAGCTCCTGGTAGTTATTGAAAGTTGCCACCATCAACTTCATGCTCAGCTCATCATTCAGTCCTTCCAGAAACTTCTCCTGTTTAGCTGCATCTGTAGCGACGTCATCTGGGGCATAACGTGCTAGCTTACTAAAGTCATCCACATACTGGCCAACGGTGCGTCCTCCTTGGCGTAAGTTGTAAAACTCGTGCTTCTTCATGGCCATAGCTCCTGCTGATACATGGGCAGTGCGAAAAGCCTGCTGAAACTGATCCCATGTAATAGTGTCGATGGGGTAAGTGGCTGTGAAATTCTCCCACCATGATGCTGCGGGTCCATCAAGCTGATGTGCGGCAAAACGCACTCTCTCCGCATCTTTGCATCCTGCAGTGGTCAACTCCCTTCCAATCTTACAGAGCCAATCATCTACAACTATCGGCTCGGTGCTACTGGAGAACACCGGCGGATTCAGCCTTAGAAAACGAGCTAAGTGATCAATAGGTGGTGGTGGTGGTGGGTTATTGTTGTTGTTGTTCCCCTGATTCTGATTCTGGACTAGTATCTACATCAATGCATTCTGCTGCTGGATCAACTGAGTGAGCTCCGGTGGGAAAGCAAATCCATTGTCGCGTCTCGGAGGCATCTGCTGGGTTTAGAAAAGGTGAGAAAACAGAGTAGAATGAGGTCTAGGGGGAAACACTACCCATATGCACATGAGACAAACACAATCATATCACTTCAATCAGTCCAAACAAGGGCATACAATCGGTCTAACTATCGCTACAAAAGTGCTCGGACTAAGCTATATACATGGGGGAAATTTCTACTACTGATATGGTGGTCGACTAGAAAAATTGTTCGGTGGAAGATTCCATAATATCTGCTCCAGCTTCATCAACAAAGTCATCATAGCTATCGTCGGGGTCTGAGTCGGTGTCGTCAATGATGATGTAGTTCTCCGGGCAAGTGGAATCATCGTCTTCTCCTCCTGGCGTGGGGTCTCCCATGAATACTCCTAGCTTCCTTGTCAGATCATCATTCTTCTCCATGAGTATCGTCATTTCCTCCTCGTATCCATCGCGTGTAGACTTGAGTTCTGCCTCCAGCTCCATGATCGTGGTCATTGCCTTCTTCAGATCGATCATGCCTGCGCACATTTGGTCTCCTGGCGACGAATGTGCTGGTTTAACTCCTGGATGAAAGCTGCAATGGATCTATCCTTCCTGGTGCTAACGATGTCCCATTGCTGGTAAATAGTATCCTTGAGATCCTTGTGGTACACTTCTCCAATGCGTCCCATGGTGATGTGGGCTGCCATGCTGTTTCCTAAACTCCAGGTGGGTGCATCAAAGGAAAACTCTATGGGCTCAGTAACTGGCGTGAACGTCCTTCCTGGAACTTGAACTTGAATCATCCAGTGCTCCTCTTTTGGTAAAGTGGCGTTGTAGGTCCCGGAGAAGCTTGGTATTCCGATGTTCAGGTACCTAGTGACTTCCTTCAAGTGTCGTGCAAAGGGTGTGTCTTCATCCGGTTGAGCAAACTTGTTCCTTGCATCCGCCATCCTATAGATTAGAAAAGGGAGAGGAGTCAGAAATGAGAAGAGAGTAGTGATCTAGGGTTTTAGCTTAGTGGTCGTGTCCTACAGCTGCTCTGATACCATCTTGCAGCGACCAGACCTCAAACAGTCTGATCTCTGTGCATCAGTGTCATCCCTGGATCGGTAATGCTGACACACACAGTACTTGAGGATTTATAACAGAGTAGCAATCACACACTTATTACATCGAATGTCTCAAAAGAGAACTTATTACAATAAATATGGCTTAAGGCCATCTAAAACGATAACAGCGGAAGGCTTGGAAGATAAAGTGAGTCCATCAACTCCAACGGCATAGCTGAGTGAAAGACAACGACCTATGGCTCCTTACTCGTCGTCTGAAAAGTATGCAACATGAACGTTGGAGCCCGAAACGGGTCAGGACATGTAATACGCTGGCAATGTAACACATAGAGAGTAATGAACATAATAAATGCTATCACTACATGCATATTATGGCTGGTGGTAAGCTCTATGGTTACAGTTTTGCATAAAGCCAATTTTTCCCTACAACAAAGGAATAAATTTTATTTAACTACCATGGTGGTTGTTAAACATTGAGAAGGTTCCTCCAACTCAATCCCAATTAAGCATCATCACTAAACCCAATCAAATTATATTAAGAGTGATGAGATCAACATGATAATCCAAGAACCAGATACTCAAGATGTCCATAACCGGGGACACGGCTAACCATGATTAGTTTGTACACTCTGCAGAGGTTTGTGCACTTTTCCCCACAAGACTCGAATGCATCCATGGTCGGAGATTCGAGAACAGTCTTTCTGAAGCATTAACTCTCTACTCTGGATAGACAGTACCACCTACAACCCACTACATCTTCTAGTCTACCTCTTCAAGAGCTTCACGCAACTTACTCAACTATGCCATAGCCCATAATGGCTTGTGGCTGCACACGGAAGTTTCTAGCATGAATAATCTTATGATCCCTTTGAGCCTGGATGGCGGGCCGTAGGATGATCACACGGGTCCTCCGGGATATCCTAGGATAACACTGGATTCTCCAGGTGCCGACAAGCAATCCACCCAGATGTGTATTTAAGTTGCCACCTTAAGTTGAACAATTAATTAACAATCTCACATCTGTCATGAATACACTCAAACCCAATCCACATCTACGAGCATAGCATAGCAATATAAGCAACGTAGATGTAACTCCCATAGGTTTGAAAATAAACAGGTGAATAGGTACTACCTCATCTACTTCCCAAACCCCACAAGTTAATAAAATCCTAACCATGCAATTGTTTGAGGATTGATCTAATGCAATAAAACTGGGTAGTAAAGGGGTATGATCAAAGTGTTACTTGCCCTGCTGATGATCCGTGAAACCTAGAGACTCATAGTAGCACGCTTCGCACTCCGGGTACTCTATCGCTAACAAACAAGCATACAATAAGCACTCAACTAGAAGCACAGGTAAAACTCAAATAAGAGGTCTAACCAGAAAGTTCAACT
This sequence comes from Triticum aestivum, assembly GCF_018294505.1. Taxonomy (NCBI): domain Eukaryota; kingdom Viridiplantae; phylum Streptophyta; class Magnoliopsida; order Poales; family Poaceae; genus Triticum; species Triticum aestivum. The sequence continues at coordinate 264,772,228 of NC_057799.1, read as the reverse complement.
TAAGAACTCCGGTTTGCAAAAAGAATCAAATCAAACGAAGCAACAAAACTCAAACTGCGAAAGAAACAAGATTCGATTACTAATCTGGACTAAAGTCAAATTTTACAGTAGCAAAATCTTGTTCAAGTTGGTTAAACAGAAAGAGGGCTTCGAGACGAAGATCTAGGCACTTGAATTGCCTGATTCCGATAAATGAGCGAAAAGTTATACTAGAACGAAGATTAGGGCAGAAATCGAGATAAAAAATAATCGTGGAAAACCCTGGAAAAAGAAAAACCGACGAACAGGATAACGAAAGAACGTTCGTTGTCTGCGGTTAACGGGTGAAAACCGTTCATTAAAACAAACGTACGAACGGGCGTTCGCTAAATAACTAAACCGGGAAAAAACCGAACCGATCTAGATCTAGGGTTTCGAAAAAAACGATCGGTTTTCCGACGAAAACCGGCGGCGGCGGCGGCTACCTCGGGACGCGTGATGGTGGCGGCGGCGGGCAACTCCGGCAAGGCGGCGATGGCGAAGCGGCGCGG
>NC_057799.1:264763343-264771224 GCF_018294505.1 Triticum aestivum | reverse complement strand
CGGCAGCAGCAGCACCAGCGCGCGGCGGCGGTGGCGGCGCTAGGGTTAGGGTTTGGTGCGGGCGGCTGCTTGGGCTGCGGCGGCTCGGGCCTTCGGCTTATAAACGCCGCCCGGACGCAGTGTCCAGGTCGGACACGGCCCGGTAAGTCGGTTGACTCTTTTTAAAAAAAAATCCGCGTAGAAAAACGAAGAAAAGAAATACTAAACGGACTCCAAAATCCTAAAAAAAAATTCCCCGTCCGCTAAAAATCTACCGGACAAGGTGAACATTTATTTGGGCCTCTAATGCAATTTTGAAAAACGCATATTTTTCCTAGTTCAAATAAAATAGCGATAAAAACTCCGAATAAAATCTTATTTGATTTTAATATTAAATCTCCAATATTTCTTTATTTTGGGGAAGTCATTTTATCCCCTCTCTTTTATTTTCATAAAATAAATATTCGAAGAGAAAATAATTAAAATCAAACGATCCTCTTTTCAAAATTTGAGAAAACTCAAATATGAAAATAACGAAATCCCCAACGCTCTCCGTGGGTCCTTTAGTTGCGTAGAATTTCTAGGATCAAGCCAAAATGCAATAAAATATGATATGCAGTGATGATCTAATGCATAACATTCCAAATTAAAAATTTGGGATGTTACATTGCTTAAGGTGTTACTCCGTTCTTATGAACTTAATACTCTAGATGCATGCTGGATAGCGGTCGATGTGTGGAGTAATAGTAGTAGATGCAGGAAGGAGTCGGTCTACTTGTCACGGATGTGATGCCTATATTCATGATCATTTCCTTAGATATCGTTATAATTATGCGCTTTTCTATCAATTGCTCAACAGTAATTTGTTTACCCACCATATGTTTTCTTCAAGAGAGAAGCCTCCAATGAAACCAATGGCCCCTGGGTCTATTTTCCATCATATATTTTCAGATCTATAAACCAAAAAACCAAAAAATACCTTGCTGCAATTTACTTATATTTACTTTAGTTTGCTCTTTTATTTATCTTCTATACCTATCTCTATTAGATGTCACTCTTGTTTGTGACCATGAAGGGATTGACAACCCCTTTTTCGCGTTGTGTGCAAGTGTTTGTTAGTTTGTGCAGGTGCATATGTTGGAGACTTTCTTGTGCCTCCTACTGGATTGATATGTTGGTTCTTAACTGAGGTTAATACTTATCTCTACTCTGCTGCATAACACTTTCCTCTTCACGGGAAAAATCAACGCAAGCTCAAGAAGTAGCACCAGGCTCTCCTACCTAGCAAGGGAGGTCCCCTTGAGGTGATCTTCTATTAACTTGCTCTTCTTAATGCTCTCCTTGATCTCACGAAGAGTAGCTTCTCTGGTTTATCTTTATGCCACGCATTGGTGCTGGATGTATGATCGTTAGCACACTTATGCATGAGTTCGGTTAGCAAACGCGAATGTTTGCTGCACCGACACGCATTTAAGCCTAACCCACTCCCTATGCATAGGGATTTTGTGATCAAACAATTTATGGGAGCAAGAATCAACTAGCATAGGAAGAAAAAACAAGCAATACTTCAAAACTTTCAACATAAAGAGAGCACGTGCATTCGACTAAGCTGGAATCTGCAAGCATTCAGTAAACAGGAGAAGACAAGACAATAAGGGCTCTTGGTTAAATCAACAATAATGCATATAAGAGCCACTTCAACAATTTTATTATGGTCTTCTCCTATTGACCCCCAAATGAAAGAAAATAAATAAAACTATTTACACGGGAAAGCTCCCAACAAGCAAAAGAAGAACAGGAAATATTTTTGGGTTTTCTTTTAATTATTACTACTATAGCAAGAAAATAAGCTAGCTAAAAGCTACTACTAATTTTTTTGTTTTTCTTAAGGTTTTTCAAACACACAAGAAGAAAGTGTAAAAAGGAAAATAAGCTAGCATGGATAATACAATGAAAGAGTATGAGCACCGACAACTAGCAATGAGTGTGTGAACATAAATGTAATGTCGGTGAGAAATACGTACTCCCCCAAGCTTAGGCTTTTGGCCTAAGTTGGTCTAATGCCACGGCTGCCCTAGTGGATATCCAAAGTTATAGTTGGGGTCGTACTGAGATGCAGCGGCTATTGCATCGTGGGCTGCAGCTTGGAGGTGGGCTGTCTCCGGCCTCCTCTTATACTCGTCCGCCTCCTCTCTGGTTATAAAATATCTCCCTTTTGCCTGAAAGTCAAAGAAAGTAGGGGCAGGGAGAGCGACGTGATAGGTGCGTCGTCTGTCAAAGATTAGTCGGTACTGGAGGAACTGATCGTTCCTCTGAACAAACTCATGACTAACCACAGCCTCATAATCTAAATAAACAGGAGGCAACTGAATATCATACTCACGTATGGGTATACCAAGAAAATTAGCTAGACGGGTTGCATAAATTCCACCAAAGAAATCTCCATTAATTCTATTATTATGCAACCTCCGTGCAACAATGGCTCCCAAATTATAATGTTTATCTCCTAATACAACACTCCTGAGAACACTGAGATCAGGGACACACATGTGACATGCTTCATCCTTACCATTGATGCACCTACCTATGAAGAGAGCAAAATAATGTATAGCAGGAAAATGAATGCTCCCTATGGTAGTTTGTGTTATATCTCTAGGCTTCCCCACAGTTATACTAGCAAGAAAATCTCTAAACTCAGACTTGTGAGGCTCACTAGTGCTACCCCATTGTGGAAGTTTGCAAGCAGTATTAAAATCCTCTAAATCCATAGTATAAGAATTTTTGTAAAGATCAAACAGGACAGTTTGAGAATTGCGTGAAGATGAAAATTCAATCCTTCTCACAAAGGAATCAGTGAGATAGTGGTACTGACGACACTTATCTGCCTCGAAGCTCACAAGATCAGCGTTACGCACATATGCGTTAAATTCTTCCTTAATTCCTGCTCGATCCATGAAGTCCTCTGAAGGCCATTCACAAGCCCGCACTTGAGCTTCCCTTGGTGGTTCATCGTCCGCATCGCGTATTGCGGGCCTGGGTCCTTGCTTCCTTGAAGGACCACCTTGGTACATTTTCCTAAACATATTTCTTCCTCTGAAAAATTTCTGAAAAATTTAGTATCTCGAAATAAAAGTGAACCAAACACAACAAAATTGATAGCAACTACTCCTACAAGTGCCTAGAGACTATATCATGCATTAGAACTACTTGGGACCATATAAATTTGACATGCAAGCTCAAGAACAGGGTCACCTAGGAAGCACAAATTTGCAATGAATAAAGCACTAGAACAAAAACTAATTGGACCATTGGAGGAGTCACATACCAAGGAACAATGCCCAAAAGCAGTTTTGTGAGAGGTGCTTTGAGCAAGGAGATCGAAAATCGCAGCAAAATAAGCTAGAACTCGTGCTTGAGCTGGTTGGTGATTTTTTTGGGAGGAAGAAGGAGTGTGTGGTTGCTGGAATAAGTGAAGGGGAGCCACCATGGGCCCACGAGGCAGGGGGCGCGCCCAGGGGGGATGGGCACGCCCTGGACCCTCATGGCCAGGTGCTTGCTCCCCTGCTGTGTTCTCAGTGCCAGATATTCTCAAATATTCTAGAAAAAAAATCATATTACAATTTCGGGGCATTTGGAGAACTTTTATTTTCGGGGTATTTTTTATTGCACGGAAAAATCAGAAAACTGACAGAAAGTAAAAGGAGGGTACAGAAGGTTGTGCTTTCTAACTTCATCCATCTCATGCTCATCAAAAGGAATCCACTAACAAGGTTGATCAAGTCTTGTTAACAAACTCATTCCGAATAACATGGAACCGGAGAAATTTCGAATAACACTATGTTACCTGAACGGGGATATGCACGTCCCCAATAATAAGAATATCATATTTCTTCTTGACAGTAGGAAGAGGAAATTCAAAACCTCCAAAAAATAATCGATGGAATTTTTCCAATAGAGTTTATACTATGAACTTGAGGTTGTTTCCTCGGAAAGTGTACCGTTTGCTCATTGCCATTAAACATGAAGTGACATTGCCTTTGTTGCAATCAATAACATCCCCTGCAGTATTCAAAAAGGGTCTTCCAAGAATAATAGGCATACTATCATCCTCGGGAATATCAAGAATAACAAAGTCCGTTAAAATAGTAACATTTGCAACCACAACAGGAACATCCTCACAAATGCCGACAGGTATAGCAGTTGATTTGTCAGCCATTTGCAAAGATATTTCAGTAGGTGTCAACTTATTCAAATCAAGTCTATGATATAAAGAGAGAGGCATAACACTAACACCAGCTCCAAGATCACATAAGGCAGTTCTAACATAGTTTCTTTTAATGGAGCATGGTATAGTGGGCACTCCTGGATCTCCTAACTTCTTTGGTATTCCACCCTTAAAAGTATAATTAGCAAGCATGGTGGAAATTTCAGCTTCCAGTATCCTTCTTTTATTTGTAACAATATCTTTCATATACTTAGCATAAGGATTCATTTTGAGCATATCAGTCAAACGCATACGCAAAAAGATAGGTCTAATCATTTCAGCAAAGCGCTCAAAATCCTCATCATCCTTTTTCTTGGATGGTTTGGGAGGAAAAGGCATGGGTTTCTGAACCCATGGTTCTCTTTCTTTACCATGCTTCCTAGCAACAAAGTCTCTCTTATCATAATGTTGATTCTTTGATTGTGGGTTATCAAGATCAACAGCAGGTTCAGTTTCTACATCATTATCATTGCTAGGTTGAGCGTCAACATGAACATTATCATTAACATTATCACTAGGTTCATGTTCATCACCAGATTGTGTTTCAGCATCAGAAATAGAAATATCATTGGGATTCTCAGGTGTGTCTACAACAGGTTCACTTGAAGCATGCAAAGTCCTATCAATTTTGTTTTTCTTCCTCTTAGAAGGACTAGGTGCATCAATATTATTTCTCTGAGAATCCTGCTCGATTCTCTTAGGGTGACCTTCAGGATACAAAGGTTCCTGAGTCACTTTGCCCCCTCTAGTTGCAACTCTAACAGCAAAGTCATTATTCTTACTATTCAATTCATTGAGCAAATCATTCTAAGCTTTAAGTACTTGTTCTACTTGAGTGGTAACCATAGAAGCATGTTTACTAATGAGTTCAAGTTCGCCCTTAACTCTAGACATATAATCACCCAAGTGTTCAATCATATAAGCATTGCGTTTTAATTCTCTACCAAAATAAGCATTGAAGTTCTCTTGCTTAACCATAAAGTTATCAAACTCATCCAAACATTGGCTAGCAAACTTAGTAGGAGGGGTTTCAGCTTTATCATATCTATAGAGAGAATTTACCTTTACTACCTGTGTCGGGTTATCAAGACCATGTGTTTCTTCAATAGGTGAGGGAATAAAACCATGTATTTCTTCAACAGGCGGTAAATTAAGACCATGTATTTCTTCAACAGGAGGTAAATTCTTAACATCTTCAGCTTTTATACCTTTTTCGTTCATAGATTTCTTTGCCTCTTGCATATCTTCAGGACAGAGAAATAGAACACCCCTTTTCTTCGGAGTTGGCTTAGGAGTTGGTTCAGGAAGTGTCCAATTATTTTCATTGGTCAACATATTATTCAATAGAATTTCAGCTTGATCAACAGTTCTTTCCCTGAAGACACAACCAGCACAACTATCCAGGTGGTCTCTGGAAGCATCGGTTAGTCCACTATAAAAGATATCAAGTATTTCATTTTTCTTGAGAGGATGATCAGGCAAAGCATTAAGTAATTGGAGAAGCCTCCCCCAAGCTTGTGGGAGACTCTCTTCTTCAATTTGCACAAAATTATATATTTCCCTTAAAGCAGCTTGTTTCTTATGCGCAAGGAAATATTTAGCAGAGAAGTAATAAATCATATCCTGGGGACTACGCACACAACCAGGATCAAGAGAATTAAACCATATCTTAGCATCACCCTTTAATGAGAACGGAAATATCTTAAGGATATAATAGTAGCGAGTTTTCTCATCATTAGTGAACAAGGTGGCTATATCATTTAATTTAGTAAGATGTGCCACAACAGTTTCAGATTCATAGCCATAAAAAGGATCAGATTCAACCAAAGTAATTATATCCGGGTCGACAGAGAATTCATAATCCTTATCAGTAACAAAGATAGGTGAAGTAGCATAAGTAGGATCATATTTCAGTCTAGCGTTCAGAGTTTTTTCTTTAAGCTTAGCTAATAATTTCTTAAGATCACTTCTATCATTGCAAGCAAGAAAGTCTCTAGCAGTTTCTTCATCCATAACATAACCCTCAGGCACAACAGGCAATTCATATCTAGGGGAGAATCTTCATCATCACTTTCATCAATATTATCAGTTTCAATAATTTCATTCTCTCTAGCCCTAGCAAGTTGTTCATCAAGAAATTCACCTAATGGCATAGTAGTATCAAGCATAGAAGTAGTTTCAACATAAGTATCATGCATAGCAGAAGTGGCATCATCAATAACATGCGACATATCAGAATTAATAGCAGAAGTAGGTTTAGGTGTCGCAAGCTTACTCAAAACAGAAGGTGAATCAAGTGCAGAGCTAGATGACAGTTCCTTACCTCCCCTCGTAGTTGAGGGATAAATTTTTGTTTTCTCGTCTTTCAAGTTCTTCATAGTGACCAGCAGATATAAATCCCATGTGACTCAAAGAATAGAGCTATGCTCTTGTAACATCCCAAATTTTCAATTTGGAATGTTATGCATTAGATCATCATTGCATATCATATTTTATTGCATTTTGGTTTGATCCTAGAAATTCTACGCAACTCAAGGACCCACAGAGAGAGTTGGGGATTTCGTTATTTTTCATATTTGAGTTCTCTCGAATTTTGAAAAGAGGATCGTTTGATTTTAATTATTTTCTCTTCGAATATTTCTTTTATGAAAATAAAAGAGAGAGCATAAAATGACTTCCTCAAAATAAAATAATATGGGATATTTAATATTAAAATCAAATAAGAATTTTATTCAGAGTTTTATCGCTATTTTATTTGAATTAGGAAAAATATGCATTTTTCAAAATTAGATTAGAGTCCCAAATAAATGTTCACCTTGTCCGGTAGATTTTTAGAGGACGGGGAAAATTTATTTCAGGATTATTGGGGTCCGTTTAGTATTTCTTTTCTTTGTTTTTCTGCATGGAATATTTAAAAAAATGAACCGACCTAACCGGGCCGTGTCCAACCTGGACTGTAACACCCCGCATGTAACTTGCCATATTTGTAACTCCGACTCTTGCCATTTTCGGCTATGTGATATGTTTTTCCCTCCGTTGTCGGGTCTTGTCTTTCGTTTTGTATTTTTGTCATGTCATGCATTTTCATATCATGTCATCATGTGCATTACATTCGCATACGTGTTCGTCTCACGCATCCGAGCATTTTCCCCGTTGTCCGTTTTGCAATCCGGCGCTCCTATCTCCTCCGGTGCACCCCTCTTGCTTTCTTTCGTGTGCGTGTGTCAAACTTTCTCGGAATGGACCGAGGCTTGTCAAGTGGTCTTAATATATCACCCGGAGACTATCGGTCAAGTTTCGTTCCATTCGGAGGTCGTTTGGTACTCCAACGGTTAACCGGGCATCCGCAAAGTCCATTTGGGTATCCAGCAAAAACCTCCTCCAAAACCAGCCCAAAACCCACCAAATTCTCTTCCATGCTGTAGGCCGTTCGATCACGATCGTGTGGGCGAAGACCGCACCTCATTTGGAGTCTCCTAGCTCCCTCTACCTATTTATAAGTGGGCATCCCGAAAAACGAAATCTCAGACGAAACCCTAACCCTCTCCCTCCGCGCCGCTCCGGCCGGACAACGTCCGCCGCGCGCCCGGCCAACCGGAGCACGCCACGTCACCCGCGCCGCCGCCGAGGCCCGCCGG